>NW_006188325.1:0-594 GCF_000334495.1 Tupaia belangeri chinensis | reverse complement strand
AAAAAAGAAGAGAGGGACATCGGGAGGTGACTGCCCGAGGCCAGCACCTCCCCCTGCCCTCATGGGCAGCCTCTGCTCACCTTGTTGTTCTGGAAGCCGGGCACGCAGAACTGCTTGTAGTACTCGAAGTCCCGGGAGGTGCGGGCATTCAGGAAGGTGAGGTAGCGGTCGGGGCACTTCTCCACGCAGATCTGGGTGGGCACGGGTGGGAGGTGCAGGAATGGACAGGGACAGTCCCCGCCCGGGGCAGGGGTCCCGGCCCATGTTCAGGGGATGGAGAGGAGGGATGGGTGGACAAGGTACCTGGGGGGTGGGACACTGGAACTCCAGAAGGACCAGGGGGCTGGCACACTTCACGATGTTGAAATAGAACAGGAAGGGCTTGTTGCTGAGGTCGGAGATGGGAGGTGGAGATGGTCAAGACGTCTCGATCACCCCGTATGAAACCGCGTCCCAAAACAACAACAGTAATAATAATAAAGGCAGCAGCAACCCCACCGTGCCAGGCACCGATCTAAGCTCTGAAGGAGAAATCTTCAGAAAGAAGGTGGGTATTATGAACAACTGGGGGGGCTGGCAGGTGGCATGGTAGTT
>NW_006188324.1:0-594 GCF_000334495.1 Tupaia belangeri chinensis | reverse complement strand
CAGGGCTTCCGTGACAGCCAAAGAGACCGCGAGGCAGGAGCTGCCTTGGGAATGGAGAGGCAGGACGAGTGCTGAGAGGCAGAAATGAAGAAGTAGCCATGTAGCTATATGTCCCGGACTGGAGGGTGCCGGCTGGCATCTCGGGTCTCGTCGCGTGCTAAGGAGATGGGGTGCAGCCTGACACCTTGCTCTCCTCGCGCCGACTCGGCCCTCAGCGGCCACGACCCCGTGTCTCCTGTCCTGGAAGCGCTGCTGCTGCAGCCTTACACTCCTGGGGCCTGAGGCCGAGGCAGCAGGCTGCCAAGAACAGAGGTTCTGCCTTGCTTGGTCAGCTGGGGGTCTGGGGAATGGCGGGCGAGCAGGCAGGGCAGGTGGAAGACGCACGTCTGTGCAGGGCAAGCCTTGGCCACGGTCTTGACGGTTAAATCACTGGTGACTTCACAAAGCAGCTTGATAACTGACAGTGTTGCTTCATCTGGTCTCCCTGCGTCACTTTCTAGCCTACATAGCAGTGGCGCATTAGAAGCAACAGTGATAAGATTCTTATATATTATTTATTTTATTACATTTATTATTATTATTTTTTTTTAATTC
>NW_006188323.1:0-594 GCF_000334495.1 Tupaia belangeri chinensis | reverse complement strand
CTCTCTCCTCTCTCTGGTGAGCACATGTGCCTCTGACAATTTAAAGGAGAAATTAGAACTACCATGTGACCCAACAATCCCACTGCTAGGAGTTTATACGGAAGAAATGAAATCGGGATCCCGAATGGGTACCAGCACACCAGTGGGCATTGCGTCACTGTGCCTAACAGCCAAGATGTGGAAACAGTCTCTGTATTTATCTACACATAGCTGGGAAAAGAGAATTTTGCACACGAGTGCACACACACATGCACACACACTGGGACAGTACTATGGACTGTAAATGGAGGGTCCACTCTTGGCGAGCGGGCACTCCTGCCCTGTGTGGCAGCATGGATGAACTGCAGGACATGATGCTGGGTGAGAGGAGCAGGCCAGGAGAGCGGACGCCGGCTGCGCTGCGGCATGGGGTCTAGGGAAGTCAGACTCCGAGCAGAGGGAGTGGTGGTGGCCAGGGTTGGGGAGGGAAAACGGGAGTTACGCCAGATGGGCACGTTCCGGAGCTGACCCGCCGCCCCATGCTCAGAGTTATGGTGTGCTATATGCTTACCAAGTTCAACAGGGTGTAGGGCTGGCAGGTGGCGTGGTGGTTAA
>NW_006188322.1:0-594 GCF_000334495.1 Tupaia belangeri chinensis | reverse complement strand
ACTCGACAGACATTCCATTGTAGGGAGATCGCATCTCTCCTACAGTGGTCTTGCTAATTGTCACAACCAAACAATGTTCTTTGAACATCTGTGGCTGTCCATGGTGGGTGGTGGTTTTCAGTATACTCTTAGAGATATCAACAGCATGGGTCCTCGACTCGGAGCTGCAGCCCTCTCCTCATGGTAGACTCGTCCTCATAAGCAGTTGTCTGGGTGTGAGAACATAAAGAACATTATCCATGCAGGCCTTGAACTTTCCCTGCAGACAAATATTGGGCCTGGAAATGTCAATCTCCATAAATTACCAGAGATGTTCTGTTCTCTGCAGCTCCAACATACATTGCATCAATGACTGGCAGAACCCATGACTGGATTCTCAAAGAATTGGTGTTTGAGCAGGTAGAAAATGGTCAACTTAAAATCCAGAATGTCCTCTGCTCACTGGAGAGACAGAGAGACCAAAAACAAACAAACAGAATATTCTCCCTATGACCAGGGCTGGCCAACGTAAATCAGTGAAATGAAGGGCCGTTCAAGGACGGAGATTCTACATTCTCCAGCTGTGAGTGGACCGAGACGCCGCTTGTTTTCCCT
>NW_006188321.1:0-593 GCF_000334495.1 Tupaia belangeri chinensis | reverse complement strand
AAAAAAAAATAATGATAATAACAAAATTAAATTTAAAAAATGATTCATTAAAAAAAAGTCTAAAGGATGCGTTGCCAGCCACAGGGTAGAATTCATGGCCTTTTATCATATGGACTCCACCACCTGGTTGCAACCTTAACCCCCATCACACCTCTTGGCAGACCTCTGCCCCACCCCAGCCAAACAGCTTATCATTAGTGGATGGAGGCTCGCTGTTAGTTAACTGGCCGTACAAGTGGCTTTCTGGCTTTTATGCCCACAACAGCAGCTTTGCCTGCTAAACTCCCATCTTCCCAAGAAGACAATTCTTCCAGGAAACCATGCATGATCCTGCCCAGCTACAAGGGATCCCCTGTCTCTTTCACCCTGCAGGGATCACAGCAGCTGTGCAGAACCATCTCCCCTGCAGCTCTGTCACCTGTCTGGGCCCCTGGGGGCCCATCATTCTGTAAGCCCTGGAGTAACTGTAACAGTAACCAATTCATTGTTAGTAGGAAACTAAAGGCTGGGCCTTTAGTGAGGATGTGAGGGCTGGAGGGAGTGACTCCACTCCCATCTCTCTCTTGATATTCTCACACTCACTGGGCCCCAGG
>NW_006188320.1:0-593 GCF_000334495.1 Tupaia belangeri chinensis | reverse complement strand
AGAATTCCAGTTGCTTTACATCTTTGAAAACGTATGGGTATTATTGTAGAGAGTGATAGGAAACTGGACCTCCAAGTATGGGTGATTAGGGGATCTGCCTAAAACGGCACAGTGAGGCTCTCCAACCCATGTTCTCCACCACCTGTGACATCTGCAAATACCACTTCTGCAAAATGTGCTTCACTTGCTAGTGTCACTGGACTGGGACACTGGCAATATTTTCAGTATATGTCCCACCTGGCTCCTACCTGGGCTCTAAATTCAATTCAGCTTGAAGGGAGAGATAACCACCCAAATGACTTCTGACTCCTATTGGAATCAGCCACTCATAGGCAGGGCTTTCAAAGCACACAGAAACATCAAATATAGACCAATGGGTAACCCTCAAATGCCAAGTGACAACTGAGGATCTGTCAAGTTTACGAGAATGTGTCTATCCTAGCTAGATGCCAAGAGGCAGGCAAGATGTTCCAGGGTTTCAGAAGTATAAGACGGGGCCCCCTGCTCTTCTGAAATATTGAGACTCTATTGCAAATGAGACAAACCTTGGAGAACTGGTTTTCTTCTTTTTGTTTCTTAGAGAGAGATTTTTG
>NW_006188319.1:0-593 GCF_000334495.1 Tupaia belangeri chinensis | reverse complement strand
ACCCCTGAGGGTACAGAAAGGCTCAGTACCCCCATCAATCCTCCTTCAAAGCCTCAAAGCCTCGATCCCCTGGTGTGTGTCCCTGGTTGAGGGAGAGGGGCGCTCTGGAGTGGATCAGCCTGGGCTGCTGCTGAACAAGGGCACACAAAGGCCCAGGGGGTAGCAGGGGTCAGTTGCTGTTCCCATCCTGCCACCCCAGCTTGGGTTCCTGGGTGTGGGTGCAGGGCTGGGGACGGTGCCGCACGTACTGACCGATGGCCCTGGGCTGGAACTGGCAGCGGCAGCGGACTGGGGGCACACAGAGCCCATCCTGGGAGAGCCGGCCCGGGGGGCACCCGCAGCTGGGCTGGCAGTCCGTTGAGCCTGGCTGGCACACAGCCCCAGGGGACAGGTCCTGGCAGGAGCGGGGACAGGGCCGCCCACAGGGGAGCAGCCCCCGGCCACCCTCACAGTCTAGGACAGGAGAGAAGCAGGGAAGGTGCCGAGGGCCATCCCCAGGAGTTCCCGCTCTGAGTGGCAAGCCTGCCACCCTGCCCAGGTGCATGGCGAGTGGCCTAATGCTATCCCTGCAGAGAGGGGTGCATATGTGTGCA
>NW_006188318.1:0-593 GCF_000334495.1 Tupaia belangeri chinensis | reverse complement strand
AAAAAAAAATGGATCTTAGACATCACAAAGTGTGTTGATCAGATAACTGCAAGCCCTGCCAAGCTGGCCATGCTGAAAATAGCTATTTGTCTTGACCCAGGCATCCCATCTTCTAATCAGTCCTTAATCCTGGCAGTGCTGCCTTCAGTTACTAAGTTCCCTTCTTATGAGCAACTTCATCAAAGGCCTCTGGAAAGACTAAATAAATTATAGCCCCTAGCCCTTTTTATCTGTTGCTTTATTTCAAGGATTTCTGACAGGTTCAAGAGGCATAATTTTACTTACTCCAAAGGCATGCTGACTCATTCCATTTAGATTCTACCCACCCCGCTGTTCAGAAGACTCTAGTCATTCCATTTGCTTCATTTGTCTTAACTTCCTTATGGAGGAGTTATCTCATCAGTCTGTAATTCCCAGAATAATCCAACATTCTTAAAGAAAGAATGTTGTCATCTGCAGAGCACAATAAATATGGCTTAAATTAAAAATAGAGCAAACTTCTGACCTGTTTGGCCACGGCTCTACAAAGCCTGCTTTTTAGGATGAAGCAGTTTCATCCCAAATTGGCAAGCCAGCCAACAATATTGGTTGTT
>NW_006188317.1:0-593 GCF_000334495.1 Tupaia belangeri chinensis | reverse complement strand
AGGGAGGCCCCAGGACGTGAACTGGGGACCTTCCTTTGAGGGGCTGGTTGCATGGCCACTGTGCCACCCTCTGGCTCTCCCTGGAACCTTGTTCTCACCCCGTCTGAGGAGCACTGCCCTGGACGCCCCTCTTCAGTGCTCCAGAGTGTCCTGGGGCTCCACGGTGTCCTGTCCCCCCTGGAGCTGCAGGATGTGGGTGCGGCCTGACCCCGACCCCTGGCCTCTCCCCAGGAGGCCGGGAAGCCTGTGCTGGCGCGCTCGCCCCGCCCCCCGGAGCCTGCCCAGGTCCTGTTCTCCTGCGCCGACCTTGGCCTCCGCCTCCTCGCCCCGCTGATGCCCTTCCTGGCTGAAGAGCTCTGGCAGAGACTGCCCCCTGGGCCTGGGGGCCCCCTAGCTCCCAGCGTCTCTGTTGCTCCGTACCCCAGTGCCGGCAGCTTGGTGAGTCACATCGGTGGTGCCTCAGGGCGGGCCCACCGTGAAGTGTGGGGGAGCGTCCTTGTCGAGGGGTCTCGGCAGTGGCGCGTGCGTCACATCAGTCCATTGGGGCATGACTCGATCCCGCAGCGTGGGGATAACCCTGGGGCCTTGGAGGC
>NW_006188316.1:0-593 GCF_000334495.1 Tupaia belangeri chinensis | reverse complement strand
GCCATGTGGCTCAGTCTCACAGAGCATTGTGGGTTTTTGTTTGTTTGTTTGTTTCATCTCTCACCAATGTCTGGCCCAGCACACTTTTAATATGTCATCTAATTTATAGAGCTAAGGGACATTTTTACTTACATGTCCTTCATTAAAGATACTTTAATAACAAAGGCTCTTACTGGACCTTAATGAAAAAGGCAAAGCTTCTGTCCTTAAGAAATTCACTCATTGCAATGAGGAGAGTGTTCAGTTAGAGTGTATAATAAGTGTTATAACAAAGGTAACCACAGAATAGTACTTGAATTTAAAACAAGCACTGACTGACTAAACGTATGCTGTAGAACAGAATGTTGGCTCTGCAAAGCTTCGCGTAGTATGATTTTAAATTTGCTTTTAGGCTATGAATGGGAAAAGGTGGGAAAATGAGTAGGATAGACTATAAAATTTTAGATTGCTGGAATCAAATTTCCAAATTAGAAAAATGAAGATAGGACATTTTGAGATAGTCTAAAGTTAGTATATCCAGAAGACAGGTTGTATACAGGGGATTTTAAAGAGAAGGCCCTATTGGTTGGAAAAACTGTGGCACATATACTCAA
>NW_006188315.1:0-593 GCF_000334495.1 Tupaia belangeri chinensis | reverse complement strand
TAAAAGCAATAATGGTAGTAAATTAAATAATTCTTACCTCACAGAGCTTATACTCTCATTAGAGAGAGAAAGATAGTAAACATAAACATAATCAATAAAGCATAAAGTACATTAAATGATAAATGCTACAGAAAATGAAAGAGAAAAGTGCACGGAAAAGGCAATTAAGTATACAAGTACTTTCTAATTTCATTAGATGATCCTCACTAAGAAATAAGATATGAGCAAAGACAGGGAGGCTAGCCAAATACATGTCTAGGAAGAGCATTCTAGAAAAAGGGTTTATTCCCAATATCTATTTCTATCATTTTTCTCTTTTCTCTTTATTCATTTTTAATACTTTTAAATATTTATGAACAGTCATAGTGTCACAGGTAATACCGGGCACCACTGCTTGACACTGGAGCCACCTGGGAGACCTGGGTCTGGATCCCGACCCGAGCCCGGGTCAGCCTGAACACCCTGCATGTGCCCACTCCAGCCTGTGATCCCAGCTGGCTGAAAGGCAGGCGCAAAGATGGCAGTGCGGTGAGACTCGGTCAAGGGCACCTGTCTTTCTCTTTCTTTCTCTCTCATGAAAGAAAGAAAATAAA
>NW_006188314.1:0-593 GCF_000334495.1 Tupaia belangeri chinensis | reverse complement strand
AAAGAAAGAAGTAGAAAAGAAAACAAATGAAGACAGAGTTCAGTCATGGCTGTATCGTTGTCTTTCACATGCTACGGCTTGTTCAAAACCTTCATGTTTCTCAGTCCTCTGCCTGACCAACCTCCATAGTTCTCAGATAGAATCTTTTCAGAGAGAAAATAGAAGCCATAACCTTTCAGGTAGGAACTTGAACTTGTGATCCCCTTGCTTCCTGTTAAACCAGAGGAGTGGTTGTTAGCCAGTGTAGTCAATGCCTCTGCCTTACCTTCAACTCCCACCCTTCCACTCGCCCAGCTTTCTCCCCAGGAATAGTTCCTCTCTTACGTTCTGTGTGTTCATTATCTTACCTTGTTAAAGCCTTCTCATCAGCAACTAGACATCCTCAGTCTCCTTCCATCTAGAGGAGCATGCCTTCACTTAATGGGTAACCTCTTCTGTCTGGTTACCCTTAGCCCTCGCCTGTCCTCCAGCCAAGTTTTCTAAAAATGAGGTCTTGGAAGACTTTGCTTTCAATTCCACATTTTTTAAAGAAATTCTTTTCTTTATTTATCATTATTGTTACTTTTAAAATTTGACCAGAGTGAGACACAGAG
>NW_006188313.1:0-593 GCF_000334495.1 Tupaia belangeri chinensis | reverse complement strand
CCTATGGCAAAAACCTTTAAAAAAACCCCCAAAACCAAAAAACAAAATGGTTCTGAAATCTGACCCCCGAGCACGCATTACCAGTGGCTGCTTGACCTTGGGGTGCTCAGGCAAGGATCCTAACCCGTGCCCAGATGCAACCTTCTTTGCTTACTTCGCCTCGGCCTCCTTTTAGGCTGGCAGACCTGTGAAATGCACCTGCTGACTGTCCAAAGCTGAGAGGGCAGGCACGTGGGCATGCTGGGAGGCAGCCCGGTGCCCTGCGTGGCTTTGCTTCCGGGTCATTTTAAATGAAGGCTCATGATATGAAGGTTTGAAGGTTTAGTTTTTCGGCCTTTCTCTCTCGCGGGAACAGGCAAGGACGAAGACATGACTGCTCACGTTGACTGCAGCTCCTGTGCTGGGTAGGAGGCCGGGTGAAGCTGCCGGCCCTCGCTCTGGCAGGCACGCAGGTGGGGACTGTGATGGAAGTGGGAGACGCCAAAGAGGGTCCGGTCCAAGTGGAACAATCAGACCGTGATCCAAGGTTGCCGCCTAGAGAGAGGGTGTGGGGAAGATGATGTGTGATGACCAGCAGTTAGCATAATGGCTAT
>NW_006188312.1:0-593 GCF_000334495.1 Tupaia belangeri chinensis | reverse complement strand
ATGGCCAAATATGAGCAAAACAATAAACAGAAGATTAAATATATGAGACTTACAAAGGTTCCAGATAAAAAGAAAAAAAGACAAACAGCAAAGGTCTAACTGTGGCTGAGCAGTGAAAAATAGCAAAGGCCATTACGATAGGACTTATTAAAAGCAATTTGCTGCCCTGTCTTGGTAGTGCAGTAGGCAGCTTTCTGAGCTGTAGTGTTGGAAACACATGGCTGATCAAAGCTCCAGGTCCCCAGCATGATCTACCTGAAACACACCAGGTATGGGCACATGCCTAAGATCCTGGTTCCTGGTGTTATGGAGGGCTAGGGGAAGAGAACTACAGCATGATCAAATTCTATTGAGGGTGTTTCTCTCTCCTTCTCTCTCCTTTTCATGTGCACACACCATTATGAATATAATAAACTTTTAGAAATCTGGTACTATATACTAAAATGAAAGATACATATTAGTTACTTACCAAACACATTTTTGTGTCCATACAAGCCCCAAATAAATGAAGCAACATAAACCATATCTACAGCATTGTTAGAATGGGAAAAAGTTTGGAACAATAGAATAAATTAAGATCCATATCTATTTTT
>NW_006188311.1:0-593 GCF_000334495.1 Tupaia belangeri chinensis | reverse complement strand
TGTTTCTATGTTCATACATTTATAATTAAGACTAAGAACATTTTTAATGTTTTAACAGAGATTTCTAAAGATTGTGAAACAATCCTAAAAAAAAAAAATTAAAAATTGGTAATTAAATAAGAGGCATACATTGCAGTTTGCAAAAAGAAAATGTTCTGCAATTTGTTTGCTGCCACATTAAACTAACCCATACCACTGTATGTGTGATTACTGAGTCCAATTAGGACATATTTAATTAAACTTTAGTCTTCATTATTAAACACAGTTCTGGAATTTATATGACAAGCTTGTTTCTTAGGAAGACTGCCTTCTAACCAAGGTCTGGCTGCCCAGAACTAAATCCCTTCGGTGTACTCAAAATGGACTCATGTAGGGGCAGATACCACACTCCAGCTCAGAGGCTTGTTGATGCCCTTCCTGGGTGACCTGTGTAGCGTCTACATTCCTCACACATTGGCTGGCTGAGTCCCAGGACACAAAGCAGTCGCCTCCAAGTCTAGATCCACCTACACACCTCAAGTGGACTGATAGTCCTTCATAATTTTGGTTTTGAAAAATAACCTTGAGGGACCAGCAGATAGCATAATGGCTAT
>NW_006188310.1:0-593 GCF_000334495.1 Tupaia belangeri chinensis | reverse complement strand
CCCAGCTGGGGAATGAAATTCCTCTTGCTGGTAGAAGGTATGCAGGCACAGCTAAAAGCCCTTGGTTTCAACCAAAAGAGCCAGCTACAATGACAGATCTCCGCTTCTGAGTATTCATGACCAGACCCCATGATGAAAGCAACACCTAACCCCATTCCCTGTGCTGTTGTCCTCCTCTGACTGCTGTCCACCCACATGTCTTCCTGGCATGGGGCGTATTTTTTCTGTTATAAATCTTCACTATTTGGCACATCGACCATGCTGCAGAGCCACCCACTGAAGAGGTCCTCACTTCAACGTCGTCCTGGATATATGTAACTGCACAGAAGTAAAACGAGCGTGCGTGAGCACACCACCCAATGAAGAGAAAACATTGCTGGTCCCTCTGTGTCCACTGGTGTGCTCCCAGCCTTCCCCTTGTGGAGCGCCAGTACTCCTCTGAGAGGTCATCCAAGAGATGGCAGCCCACTCCTGACAGCCTGGCCCTGGGGACAGGCCATGCAATTGGCCCTAGGGCAACAGGAACCTGTTGTTTCAGAAGTGGTGACCTTCGAGGCTGTGGCAGTGTACTTCACCCAGACAAAATGAGATGA
>NW_006188309.1:0-593 GCF_000334495.1 Tupaia belangeri chinensis | reverse complement strand
TGGTGGCTTGCTCTCTCACTTTCTCTCTTTCCTTCTTTCATTAGATTGAAAAATAATAATGATAAATAAAATAGAATTAATTAATTAATTAAAAAAATAATATCCATCAAATAAAATTTGGAAAATGCAGAAAGGAAAAAAGAAAAACAAAGAAAAAAGTACAATCATTTATAATATTCTTATGCAATGAACACAATGCTGTCAGTTTCCACTATTTTTTTTCTAAATATGAAGTTTTATATGTGAATCCTTTTTTTTTTTACTTAAGAAATGAATGGTTTAGTACTATATTTTTAAAATGTAATCTGTCAAAAAAATTTTATAATTGCTAGAGTGTACATGGGCTTGCCAGAGAAAAACAGTGAGACAGAGAGATAGGGAAAGCAACCCCCCCATAGGGTGAGGTCAATTGCAATCCTATCTCCTCCATCTCTCCATTGTATTGGAATTCTGAGTACTTCGCTCTGGGGTCTGTGCATTTCTTCAGGCCGCCAAGGTGGGAAGTAAAGGCGTCATCAAATGTTTTTTCCATGGGACCAGCAGTTGGTGAAATAGCTATGTAGCTGGACTCCCATATAGTGGACTGTGGTTCG
>NW_006188308.1:0-593 GCF_000334495.1 Tupaia belangeri chinensis | reverse complement strand
CCTCAATGCCTGTCACACCCCAGACTCCTCCCCGAAGACGCTGGCCTGCGGTATGCCAGGACCTCTCGCACTGGCCTCTGCTCCACTCTCCACCTCTGGCCACCCTCAACGCCCCGGAAGGCTGGCACACGTGGCCTGCACCAGCAGACTTGGTTTGGATAGGTCAAAGAACCCCGCAGGAGGGAGGAGCGAGGGCAGGGACGGAGGTCAGGGCACTTACTCTCCCAGGCCCCAGGGGCCAGCTGCATCCCTGAACCAAGGGCCCCTCACCCTCTCAAGACACCCCTGCACAGACTCGCTAGATCTTCACGGGTTCTGGTGACCACCGCATCCTCTCACCCTGACAGGCCCAGGGGCTGGGGACGCCCGGGGAGCTGCCCTGCTCTCTGTGATCCTCATACACCTTCCCCACACCTCTGTAAACCTCCGCTAAGCTCGCTAACGGGCCTGGGCCTGCACCCCTGCAGGCGAGCTCTGGCCCCGCCCAGGCCCGCCCAGGCCTCGCCCACCTTGCCGAGGAGCCTGCGCCAGTGCAGCCGCCAGAGCATGAGGGCGATGATGAGCAGCAGCAGCAGGATGATGGCCACCAGGCA
>NW_006188307.1:0-593 GCF_000334495.1 Tupaia belangeri chinensis | reverse complement strand
ATTACGATGCAAGGGGGAAACTGGTGCCCTGAAAGGGGGCGCCATATGAGTTCATTCCAGAAAAAAATGTCAGGCCTCCCGTGGTTCTCAAGGCCAAACCCCGATCATAGAGTTGTACTGTGCTCTCATAATCTTACCCTTTATGGTCCAGAAACCCCAAGTCATCCCACCACCGCCTCCCCTTCCAAGGGCTCCTTGTGTGCTTGGGCATCAAGGTTCCTTGCTGACTTGTAGGACTGTGTGGTGAATGAAGATGTCATTCCTCATCTTAGAAGTGTCCCTACATGTCCTTACTCACTCTCATCTGTGTGACGCTCAGCCCATGTGTCATTGGTTCTTGACATCTGCCTCTCCTGGCACACACAAAGCTCCCATGAAGGAAGTGATCACATCTTCCCCACTTGTAAACCCAGTGCCTGGAGCAGCAGTTGGTATGACACAACGTAGGCAGAGCCCACCACATGTGTGCTGTGTGAGTGAATGAATTAGTGGATTGAAGGGGGTCTTTTTATCCTGTCCTTGGGCCTGTCTCACCGTCTCTCAGGGAAAGAAAAATCTAGTCCAAAAGTACTAGTTTTTCCTAAATGGAGAAA
>NW_006188306.1:0-593 GCF_000334495.1 Tupaia belangeri chinensis | reverse complement strand
CCCTCTCTGCAGAGGCAGCAGCAACTGAGAAAATTTCCAGGCAGGACCCAGGCTCAGGACACCGCTCAAGGTCTTTAAGGAGAGAGGGTGCTTCAGTCAGACACACTGCTCTGCAAAGAGCAAAAGAAACCCTGCTGGGACAAGCCTACTGGAACTTGAGGAAATCTGCATTTGCTTGAGAGACATCAGGGCTGGGGGTGGGGGTGGGGGCAAACCCAGACCACCTTGCCAGGGAGCATGGTGTTGCCTTGGCCAGTCACCTGCTGGTTCTTCTGATTCTCTGCATTTTGATGTATTCTCCTGTGTTACAAGATGCCATCGCCAAACCTGCATTGAGCCTGCAATAGCGCAAACACATACAAATGAATTGACAGTCCTACCATATTCACGTGGGTCCTGCAACATCCACACATGGTCCTGCCTGGCAGAGGCCATTCCCACTTGAACTGGCATCTCCCACACCTGGAAACCAGAGCGCGCATCTGCCGCGAGGCCAGCCACAGACGGAGCTACTCTGCCCTATACTCCCTGACTATGCTGTGGGAAGGGGCTGCTGTTAACACACAGAGACCATTACGTGGCCCTCCCTTGTG
>NW_006188305.1:0-593 GCF_000334495.1 Tupaia belangeri chinensis | reverse complement strand
GGGCTGGACAGTGGTGCAGTGGTAAAATGTGAAGCTCTGCAAGCCAGAGCCACACGGGAAGGTTCTGGGTTAGCCTCTGCATACCTCCTTGAGTAGGCTGGATATGTGTGTGTCCGCATTCTGGGGTTGCCTGAAGCTGGAGCAGGATTATGTCATCAAGACCCTGTTGAGGGTACTGTCCCTCTCTCTTTCTGTCTCTATGTCTCCCTCACTTACGGGATAAATACATAAAATTTAAAAAGAGAAAAAAATACATGGAGAGAGGGAGGAGTCAGAGTGGCCTTGGGGTCAGTGGCTGGCCAGCAGAGATGTCTCTGGAGCTGAGGAAGTCAAAAAAGCAGGAAAGACGTGGTGGCGTGTCTGAGACCAGCTTCCTGCAAGACATAGGTGGCCCAGCAGGGGGAGCTATGGGACAGACTAAGAGAAAGGAGAGAGAAAGACCCTGCCAGGAGCAAGAACCCACACACACAGACTGACCTGCCCTACTGATACCTAAGAATACAGTCTCGTGAGAAGATAGTCTTTTCTTTTTTAAAGAATTATTACTATTGTTTGAATCTTTCTTTCTTCCTTCCTTCTTTCTTTTAATTTGA
>NW_006188304.1:0-593 GCF_000334495.1 Tupaia belangeri chinensis | reverse complement strand
TGGGGGTAGGGGGGGCGGGGGGAGGTCCACACTGCCTGTGGATATGTGCTCAGTCTATGTCTCCCTGCCTCTTCCAGAGCCCCGGAGCTATGTGGAGTCTGTGGCGCGGACAGCAGTGGCTGGACCCCGAGCTCAGGACCCTGGGCCCCACAGCTTCAGCGCCCCAGCTACCCAGGCCTACGGGCATGAGACACCCCTGAGGAATGGGACCCTGGGCAGCTCCTTTGTCTCCCCGAGTCCCCTCTCCACCAGCAGTCCCATCCTCAGTGCTGACAGGTAAGCCATGGAGGGGAATTGGTCAGGGATGGGAATCCAGCCTGGGGCAGGATAGGTGAGGCTGCGGGGATTTGTCTCGGGAATGGATGGGCAGAAATGCCATCAGATGACAGACCTCTTAAACTGCTTCATCAAAGCACATTGAGGGGCCGAGTCCTATGGGGAGCCCAGATATGCATTTGACTCACCCATCCCAGACTGTGGGAAGGAGTGAGGGGTACCATGCTGAAGAAGGCGTTGTCCTTCCCCCGAGGTGAAATAGTACCAGCAGAAATGATCACTATGAAGCGATGCTTCCATGGGGCCAGGCACTTGGC
>NW_006188303.1:0-593 GCF_000334495.1 Tupaia belangeri chinensis | reverse complement strand
ATTATTATTTCATCTGTAGTGTTATTATACCATAATCATATGGTAATTTAAATAGCTTCTACTTTTGGATTATCTGTTAATATCCTTGAGAATTTAATTTACATAAATGAGAATGTGTATGGGAACATGGAGATCTTGTTCTTTAATGGACTACAAATAATGCCAAGCTTTAATCATTACATTTGTTTTGCTTTACTTGTATGCCTACACTTTATATTCCATCTAAATGCTTAATTGTTTTAAGAGAAATCAAGGACCCTCTTCCAGGACCTTCTCTCTTCCCATTGCATTACTCATATGTCCTTTAAGAAAAGAAAATTATACTAAAAATAAATGTCAGCTAGGAACTGAACCCATTCTCTTTCAAACAGACCCAGTCTTGCTTAAGCAACACATGGCTGTGCCACTGAGACAACCCCAAAATGCACTTTTAATAGAAGGACTAAGTAAAGAAATATATCCATGGGGCTGCCTTCTCTGGTATTCAAGAAATCAGGCTGATGGAGGCTTTATTCTTCAAGTGGTGGCCCCCAAATTTTCCTTGAGTATTATCTTTTTTTGAGGAGAGGCTTTTGCTATAGGGTGCTTGCACT
>NW_006188302.1:0-593 GCF_000334495.1 Tupaia belangeri chinensis | reverse complement strand
GCCATTACACTAACTGCTGGTCCCTAGGCAAGTTATACTTCTATACCCCACATACCCTGGCCCTTACCATACAAGTATAAGCATGCCTATCTGAAGAATGGAGGAAAACAATAAAAATTTTGGTGTTTTTTTACCCAAAGTTGGCATGACTATATGACCCAAGGAGCTCTCAATAGTCCCTCCACCCATTTCAATTAGCTAAATGGGTGAAAAGAGTATTCAATAGGTATGCTTGATCTTTTCCCTCCTTTGAAAGCTCCAGTTTCTCAACTATGACATCTTAAATTGTCCTGGAGTTTGGCCAGTTGAGATAGGCCTTTTTCCAAATATAGAGAAGGGGAATAGGACCAAGCAGAAGCTAGTGCTTCTTTTAAGAGCTTATATAGTATTTTTGTTAGGAGAAAATTAATAGATGGGCAAGTATATATTAAACAGCCTGTGATGTGGCATTTGTGAGTGCACCTTGTCAAATAAATCATTACCAAAACTCCTAGCTTGTTACTAGCCTGATTATAATTCTTTTTAAATTTGAAAGGCATAATATGGTCCTATCAGTGTAAATAAGTCAGCCAAATTTAGATTAGATTTGTCAT
>NW_006188301.1:0-592 GCF_000334495.1 Tupaia belangeri chinensis | reverse complement strand
GACCTGTGCTTTCGCCAGGAGTGTGTAAGTAAAAGTCTTCGAACGCTTTTCCTCCTGGGGTGCTGTGTGGAATGCGTGCCTTCCGTTTGAAGAGTCAGGGACTGCCAGGCTGAATATTTCCTGAGGTTGCCAGGGAAGACACAGGGTCAGTCTCCCAGCACCAGAGGATGATCTGGAAGGAGTGAAGTGGAAGCAGGTCTGACAAGAGCCATGGGCCTCCCGCAGCAGAGAGAAGTTTTACAAGTGAGGGGCCACCTGGTCTTGGGTCTGACACATTGGCATTTGACTGTCAGCCAGGTTTTTTTTAAAAAGTACGAAAGTCGCGCTGTAAGCACCCACTTCTGCATCTCTTTCATTTTCCCTTACGGTGGCCTACCAGTTGCCTTAGTTGCCTTGATACTGACACCGTAATTTATTGTAGCTTGGAGCTGTCCAAAAGGCCATGCCATAAGTCTAGTTTTCTATCATTTCTCACTTCAGTAGATACTGTAATAGTTTCTAAACTATTGGGCCGTTACAAAAGTCATTATGTATTTTTGCATAGAAAAATACATTATGGGAAACCAGCAGTTAGGTAATGGCTATGTCGCTG
>NW_006188300.1:0-592 GCF_000334495.1 Tupaia belangeri chinensis | reverse complement strand
ACACACACACACACACACACAAATGTATAGTAAAATGTAGATAATCAGCTTATATGAAGGATATGGATTTTTCCCCCCTAGGTATCTATAAACTGCCAAACTTGGTGAAGAACACAAAATATTTATGCACTATGACCTCTGTCATATTACACAGATCTTTAAATATTCTATTTTAATCATAATTCAGTAATAATAACCTTCCATTGGCTATATAGAAGAACTCAAACTAAGTATTTATAACTTTTCACTTTAAAATTTGTACAAATTAGTCAAAATCCTTTTCATAAATTGATGAGTACATTCCAATACTAATCTCAAAGTGTTGAGTTAGTTTTTCAACTTTGTAGTTTTCATTGCAACTGTTTTTTTTCTGTTATATCACTGGTTTACCAGAGTTTTTAAAGCCACATTGATTCTACAATAACAACATGATATATTCTAAAGGTTTCCTTTAAAGTTTTTGTGGGATTCTTGCTGATTGCTTCAATGGGGGTTGATGGTGGTGGTGATAAGTATGTTTCTTCTATCAGAAAGAATAAAAAGTCAATATTAATGACAAGAAGCCCTCTTGGGACCAGCAGTTAGTGTAATG
>NW_006188299.1:0-592 GCF_000334495.1 Tupaia belangeri chinensis | reverse complement strand
GGAACCTCCATATTGTTTGCCACAGTGACTGGATTAATTTAAATTCTCACCAACAATGTAGGAGAGTTTAAATAATAATTTTTTTAAAATGTTTCCTTTCAGCATTTCTTGTGGTGGTATGGTTTTAGGGCAGTTTAGATGTCCATCCCCCAGGACAGTTAGGTAAAATGCAATCAATGCCCTGACAAATATTTATGTAGTGAAGAGGGAGTATAAAAATACTGTTGTTAGGAAAATAGAAAATATATTACTTACATTGATTTTTTAAAGTACATACACAGAAAATGTAACTTTGGAAGGACTTATTAAGGTATAAAGATAAAACTAATTATACTGAATGAGTGTCTAAAGTGGAAGGAGAATGGAAGCAGAGTATGGGGTTAAAAACAGATCAATAGAGTTGTTGTATAGATGAGTGATTAGTGAGTCTGTTTAACTCAAGTTAGGTTCAGGGGGTGATGAAAAATTTATCTTCCATATTCTGATTAAAATCATGCATTTAAAGTCAGTGTTATTTACCCCTTTTTATAATTTTTCATGTGAAATCATGTGTTTAAAGTTAGTGTTACTTGCCCTTTTATTAATTTTTTTA
>NW_006188298.1:0-592 GCF_000334495.1 Tupaia belangeri chinensis | reverse complement strand
CAATTCAGTGGCATTAAAAACATTCCCATTGTTATACAAACACCATCATCCAGAACAGAAACTCCATACTCATTCAGCAATAATCCCCACCGCTGGCCCCCCATCAAGCTGCTGTTACATTGGGTTGCCAAGAAAGTCCTGACTGTTTTTCTATGGAAAAATGCGTCATGACGGTCCAGACAACCCAATACCTTAAAATTCAACTTGCTTGTTTCTACAACACAGTGACTAGACAGTGTATTGATTTCAGGTTGCAACAGATAAAAACTCACTTTTGTCTTCTCCCCAATCAAGAGTGGTGGATCTAGGATCTCCCGATTGTGTCCCAATGAGGAGCGTGTGCCCTGGAGAGAGGAGACTGCAGCAAACCTGCCCCTTCTCCAACCCTCTGGTCCACACCCACAGCGAGATCTGAGGCTTGATGGTCCTGGGGGTCCCACCAGCCCCTGAGCCCGGGGGCCACACAGGTGTGTGCCTATATTCTTCACAGGTGACGCTTGTGGGATCCTGCCCCTGCTAGTCCCTGAGCTACTGGTGACCATTCAGTGCAGAGCATTTTAGAAACTTCTGCTTCTTGCAACCTGTCAGGTTA
>NW_006188297.1:0-592 GCF_000334495.1 Tupaia belangeri chinensis | reverse complement strand
CCTTAACCACCATGCCACTGGCTGGTCTGCATGTTTTCTAAGCTACAGGGTCAGTTATGTGGGATCCAGCTTTCTATGAACTTAATTGCTATGCTATGGGGCCAGCCTGTAATTGTTTTTTGTTCTAAACTGCTAAGATTTTGAATAATTTGTTATACAATAGGTAACTAATACACATTTCTAGCTGCATTTCACTGGCCAGAACATGATCACATAGCTACACCTAACTGCGAAAGTGTAAGCATAAAAGAATATTAGGAAATATTAAGAAAGGGGTTGGAAGATATAGCCCAGTTTTGTGTCCAGGACAAGAGGGTAATAGAATTGGTAAATAGCTAATATCTGCTACACCACAGAACTTCTAAAATTTCTTTTCCATTTGACAGAAATCAACGATCAATTCCACCAATTCTTGAGACGTGATTAAAGCCAAATGACTTCTTTTTGTCTGCTTGTTGTCTATTTTATGCATACGACAATAGCTTTAGCTATCTAGAAGGAAAGAAGGAATATTCAACATTTTATTTTATATATTTTAATTATAATGATACTAATTCTAATTGTTTTATTGATTTTTTTTCTTAAAGCCGCT
>NW_006188296.1:0-592 GCF_000334495.1 Tupaia belangeri chinensis | reverse complement strand
TTGTATTATGTATTATGTATTATATATTATATATTATGTATGCATACATATACATATATATATGTGTTTATTTCTCTGTCTCTGTATGTTGAAAATCATGTGTGTATGCCACTATCATCCATCCATTCCAATACCATGGAGTTCATTTTGGCACTCGCTCTTCCATAGTTTAACTGCCTTCTCCAGCAGTGAGGAGTCAGCCTCCATTATTCAGCACGTTGACTTAATTGCCTAGTCTTCCTCGACACAGCCAATCTGCAGGCCTGGCGAGATGGCCATGTCCCTTTTATGGACTCCACCTCTGTGAGACCTCTGAACCAGGACAGTGGTTCTGAACCTCTTATTACATCATGAACTGCTTTGAGAAGCTTCGTATCCTTTCCCCAGAAAATGCACATAAGCAAATTTGCACCAAAAAATGTATCATTTCGAAGGACTGACGTATAGTATATATTTATGCTATAGGGTGCGTGTGCTTGCTGGGGGCAGAGAGAGGGAGTAGGAAGGAGAGAGAAAGAAAAGGAAAAGGCGCCCTCCAGAGGGGATGGCCACTCTGCAACTCCTTCTCTTCCATTCTCTTCTTGGGACTTGG
>NW_006188295.1:0-592 GCF_000334495.1 Tupaia belangeri chinensis | reverse complement strand
CTTAAAGCTCATTTAGCCCAACTACTCAGGGACCATCTAGCTTGTGCCTGGTTGCTGCCTGGGTTCTTTTGAGGCACACACAAGTGTGTGTATGCATGCATACATGTGCACACAAGGGAAGAGAGGAGAGAGATAACATCCTTAACAGGGCATTGTCATGTCACAATCCCCTTTTCCCAGTCTTTTCCCTTTCCCAGTCCCAGTGTTTTCAGGTTGACCCTGGGACCCGAACATGTGGTCAGCCATGTGGCTTTCAGTACTGCAGTCTGGTACACTGTGAACAGCGCCATCTAGGCTGAGCTTCCAGGACTCATTTAACCAGTGCAGACTAGAAATAGACTGTCACCTAGGAGTTTGAGACAATGTATATTTAATATTATATGGCAGCAATGCCAGGTGCTATGGCTTAATTCTAGAGAAGCTCTCTTTACTCCATTCCCTCACCTCCGCAAATGCAGGTCTCAGATTCCAGAAAAACTCTAGATTCTGGAATCTTGCCATCGCTTCAGAAGAGAGCCTCAGGGAAGAGTTGAAATGCAGATGTCATTTTCCAGGGATGTAGGCAAGGAGATGGAGGGATTTTTTTTTTTTT
>NW_006188294.1:0-592 GCF_000334495.1 Tupaia belangeri chinensis | reverse complement strand
GCTAACTGCTGGTCCCTTGGAGAGTAATTTTAAAAGGGTTGAATGCATGTAACAAGAAATTGACAGAGTACTTTTGTTCCTGCATTGGATTCAAATAGCTAATGTCACAAGACTCTAGGTAAGAGAAACTACCTAGGAGATAGCTTTTAAGGAGAGCCATGAACTCATTGTCTGGAGATAAGATTAAACACTTCCCTGCGACTTCAGAAAAGAAGCCAAACTGCTGCTACCACCACTGACATCAATCTAGCAATATGCTGAGTTCATTTAATAAGACTAGGAGGAACAGGAGTAGTGGTCAGTGGTGGTCTTATGAGAAAAGACTACTGCGATCCTGGTTAAAAGCTTTTCCTTTCTTCTTTGGGGGAGAGAAGAATACTTTCCCTTCCTTGAATCCAGGTGAATGGGAACTGCAAGAGAATCCTCAAAAAAAGTTAGCAGGGGGCAACAAGAAAGGGAACTAGACATTTTATTCTCCAAGTGAGCTCTGCTTAGGTGCAGACCGATTTCTCTTCCCCTCTGCCTACCTGACATAGAAAGGGTTGAAGAAAGGGCAGTCTGCTGTGCACCATTCAGTGTGGCAAGGGCACTT
>NW_006188293.1:0-592 GCF_000334495.1 Tupaia belangeri chinensis | reverse complement strand
ATATACATATATATATACATATATATATGAATTTATTCATATTTTTCTATTTATTAAATGTTAAATATATAATATGTATTTATTATTTAACAAATACATGAATGTCTATGTGCCAGACATGTCCTGGGTTTGGAGGACACAGATGACTGAGCAAAGCTTCAGTTAATGCAAATATGCCTGTCATGAGAAAAGAAATGTGGCGAGCAATGGAATCGCAAAGCAAGGTGACCCCACGTGCCTCACTGCTGTATTAGCGGTTTCCTAAGAAGAGGGTGGCTGAGCCAAGTTTTGAGCCGTTCATTGAAATTATCTACATGAAAAAAATGCCTGTGGTCTGGGCTAGCTGAGATTGGAGTGGATCATGGTGTAGAGACTGTGTTGAGAACACCCCTCCACCCCCCATCCCAACCTCGTCTCCTTCTCTCCTGGAAGAAATAATTAAATCAATTTTAAGGAGGAGTTCAGGCTGGCTCCATGACACACTGCTTAAGAAGAAAGGACCCTACATGGCAACTGCAGTTTGAGTTCCCAGTTTGGTCAACCTGAACCATGGGCATGCCCAAGAGGGGATAGACTGGAAGACTGGAGGAAA
>NW_006188292.1:0-592 GCF_000334495.1 Tupaia belangeri chinensis | reverse complement strand
GGGTTGCCTCTGGCTCCAGTCTGCTTGAGATGGCTTGGAGAGGAGGTGTGGTGTGGTGGAGAATGAGCAGCATTTGGAATGTGGTCACTGAGGGGGCATTGGCTGTGTGAACCTGAGAAAATCTCAAAACTTTTCCAGGTCTCCTTTCCTCATTTGTAAAATGGAGAGAACGGTGGCAGCCCCTCTCACTAACAGGGTTGCTATGAGCACAGAGCAGGGCAGTGTGATTAACAGAGGCATATGCATGGGAGGTGGGAGAGTGGGGGCTGAGGTGAGTGGCTGCTGAGGCATGGGGGGATCCCTGGTAGAGTCAGTTTCCTGTCCTGGAGCAGGAGAGGGGGTTGGCAACCAGAACCACATGGGAGGCTGAGCTGGGCTATTCCGGGCTATGCTGGGGCTTGTCTCTTAGCAACTGTTTCTGTTCCAGTATCTTTGGGAATCCATCCACCACTCGCCCCTTTACATAAAAGATGTCATTTAGTCCAGGCTTCTGTCTCCGTAAAACTTTTTTTAACATATACCCTCTCCTCCATTTAAAAACCACCCAGGAAGGCCATGTTAGCATGGTAGTTAAGGCAGCTGCATCCCACAT
>NW_006188291.1:0-592 GCF_000334495.1 Tupaia belangeri chinensis | reverse complement strand
ACACACACACAATCTCTCAAAAAGCAAACCAAATAAATGGAAGAAATGTGGAGTTTAAATATATTCAAATATGACAACTTTAAAATTTTATGGAAAATGCATATTATGGAAAAACAATGTCATGAATTTCGAAAAATAAACTTGCATGTTACTTCCATTTTTCTAGTTCATTGTTCTCTAGTTCATAATTAGTAGCATAGCTAATACTTTTTAATTATGAGGGTCAGTTATTGTCATAGCGAGTACATAGCCACTTCACTTTACTTTCTGAAGTCCCCTTTATTTATAGGGCTATTCCGCAGAACAGAGAAAAGTTATTCTTTGTGTTGTCCCAGAGGGCAAACTTGAGGCTAGTCGATCAAAATCAGACACAACACACACTTTTTTGAGAGGGGGGAGGGTGTTGCACAACATTTGGAAAAATCATGTGTGACATAAATGTGCCCCAAATTTGGCAAGTGTTCCTGGAAAGAAGTACTCAACTCATGTCTACAAGTACTCACACAGAGAGTGGATTAAGGGCTTAAATGGTGCTTCGTGAGGAGGTCGCGGAAGCCATGATTCCGAGGGCTACTGTGGCCTTCAAGCCAAC
>NW_006188290.1:0-592 GCF_000334495.1 Tupaia belangeri chinensis | reverse complement strand
CCATGCCACAATCCTTTCTCTATTTTCCTCCCAAGATATTGGGCATGTACTCATATGTGCCTAGTATAAGTTTCACGTCACTGGGTCTATATTAAGTCACAGAGTGCCTCCTCCCACTGCTTCCCTTGAATGGAAATTTGGAGTCTGGCCTGTCATAGGTAAAAGAGGGTGTCAAGTGAATAAAAAGAAGAATGTTTTTGTACTTATTTTGCATTTGGGTGATTCTCTTAGGCACAAATTCTCACTAGGTTTGTCACATTGAAAAGACTTACTACTGCAACAACCTACCTCTTAGTTGTGGATATGCTCAGATTTTCTCTGTGCTCATGGCTCAGTCTCAATAGATTACATGTTTCTAGAAGTCTGTCTATATTATTCATGTCATCCAACTTGTTTATGCACACCTAATGAGTTCTTAATTTACTTTTGAGGCACACATTCTTTTAGATACAATGCTTTTATTATGTGGAATCCCTATAGATATAGCAGTAATGTGTGGAAGGATGGACAGTGCCCATTGACCTGTCATTTAGCTATATTTTAGGATTTCTGTGTCCCTAGATTGTGACTTCCATATAATCTCATCTTTACC
>NW_006188289.1:0-592 GCF_000334495.1 Tupaia belangeri chinensis | reverse complement strand
CACTCTTCCCTCTCCCACCGTCCTTCCACAGAAAATTTAACTCTTGACATTAAAAAACTAAGTTTTGCCACAGACAGATAAGCTTTATCTCAAGAAAAATAAGCCAACTGGTTGTTCTACGCAACCACTATGGACTGCATGTTTGCCCACCAAATTCGTTGAAGTTGAATCCCCAATGTGCTGGTATTCAGAGGTGGTGCCTTTGGGAAGTGATAAGGTCGTGAAGATGGGGCTCTCTGTAATAGATTAGGGCTCTTACCAGAGACAGGAGTGAGTTGATGTCTCCCTCTTGGCCACGTGAGGATATAGTGAGAAGCGAGCCCTTGCCAGAACCAAACCACATCGGCACTGTGCTCTTAGACTTAAGTCACCCAGTCTGGGGTATTTTTGGTGCAGCAGCCTGAGCTAAGATACCAACTATGCTTGCTTTTTGTCTATTTAAAAATACTCGTGCATTCGGGCTCTCTGGATCGCTTTTTCTTCATCTGTAGAATAAGGCTGTGGAACTAAATGAAGAATTCTTAATTCGGAATCCATGGATGGTAAGGTCTTTGAATCCTTTGAAGATGCAGAATTATACATATTTGTCCTT
>NW_006188288.1:0-592 GCF_000334495.1 Tupaia belangeri chinensis | reverse complement strand
CATTACGCTAACTGCTGGTCCCTCTTTCAGTAAGTTTTTAAGGAAAGCTTGAGTTAGTGTAGATGCTTGATTCCTTAGGCTTTCAATATGTGATCTGTTTACAAAAAGAGTGGCATAGATATCATTGTCCTAATGTGTTTAAAACCTCATCCTTCTGTTGGTAAAAGTAGCCTTTTTGCAAAAACCTCTGAGTAAATCAAATTTCCACAGAAAAGCTAAGTGCCATTTTCACCATTGGTGGAGTAGGAAATGCAATTTAAGAGTGTTTCCTTTATCCTGCATTTTTGTGGAAGCCCAGCATAAGAGCAGGGCCCCTGTCAGACACCAGCATGTTGTTGGGAGACCAGTAAGGTTTTCCCAAGGTTCAATCAGGGAGAGACTTGGTGGGATCCTCTGCTGCACTCTGGTGATCTAACCCATATAGAGACTTATGGTGATGTTCCTTTTCAGCCACAGGGCATCTGAGGACCTTCCATTCTGCCTTTATACTCACTTATTCATTTATTTATAAAGTTCATTTCTTTCTTCCATGAGTGAGAGAGGTAGGGAGAAACAGAGATGAAAGACAGGCACCCCCTAGTGAGATCCTCAT
>NW_006188287.1:0-592 GCF_000334495.1 Tupaia belangeri chinensis | reverse complement strand
AGTATGACATATGAGAGTCACTCAGACAAGTAGATCACATGTAAGTGGACTACAGTCTTACATTCTACACCATTAAGTTCAGCAGATTGACTGTAATAGGTCAGTTATGAAGGTAGGTTCTTCTATTACCAACTGTCAGCTGCTAGTTTATATATTAATTCTTGGTGGATGAGATCATGGTCTTACTTTCTTGTATTAAAGTAAATTATAATTTTCTTGGTGCTTTAAAATACATTTTATTTTATTTTGTAATTTCTTATTTACTTCATATACTATATAGGGATTTAGCTCATTGAGAGGAAGGGAAAAATCCTGGCGATGACTGAGCACTGATTATGGATCGTATGCTTTTACAGATGCTGTTTTGCTTAATCCTCCTGATGATCCTGAGTGATTGATAATCTTAGCCCACTTCTTATCCCACTTTTGAATTGGTGTCAACTGGGGCTCACAGAGATTAAGCAATTTATTAGGAAGCAATAAATACATAACTGGAGTTGAAGATCCACATCTTGCTGTGCTTAAAGCCATGTTCTTTGCATTGTATTATATTCTCTTTAAAAATAACTTTTTAGGGGGACCAGCAGTTAGC
>NW_006188286.1:0-592 GCF_000334495.1 Tupaia belangeri chinensis | reverse complement strand
TAGATGAGCAGCTGGCTTGGATGTGAGTAGCTCTCGGCTGCAGATCCCCTGCGCGTCAGCGGGAAGGCCCTTGGTGTCCCTGTCACGGCCCTCCCCACTCTGAGAGCCGCGATGCCTGCCCTCTCCAGCAGCCTCCAGACTGTGCTCCCTCTGCTCCTTTTAAAGGTGGAGCGTGATTTTCATCCCTTTCTTCATTCCCCTGATCATGATGTCTGAACGTTGATTTCCACTACTGAAGTTCTCAGTAAGAATTTAGGGGCTCATCACGTGGTTTGTTTAGAGCTGCTATCCCCCAGACGTCCTCGAAGCTTTATCTTAATTGTATAAATGTCCTTGGAATCATGGAAAATCTAATCTAAAATCTAAGGAAGGAGAGTTTATGTAGAGGAAAAGTAAGGGGGAAGCGGGGAACCACGAGTCAGAAAACGGGCACTCCTGACCAAAACATCTCCAAACAATGTCATGCTATAGTTACCCACCACTAGTGAGCCCTCGCTTTGAGCTACCACACTGATAACTTTTTGCGAACATAAGAAAAAAATGCATCTTAAACCAAAAAAACTAAGGACCAGCAGGTGGCATGGTGGTTAAG
>NW_006188285.1:0-592 GCF_000334495.1 Tupaia belangeri chinensis | reverse complement strand
ACTCAGCAACTCAAGGTACCCATAGTGTGACGTGATTGATATTGAACACTTTACTGGCTCCTTGTTTTTTCCTTCCCTGCAGGAGTTTGCTGGAATCGTTTTCCAGATAAGCAGCTAAATTTACATTTCAGGGGACATGAATCATATCTCTGTGGGAACCCAAACTAACAGGCTTTCATTGACCCCTGATTTAACTTCTCCAAAAGTTAAGAGAACTCAAGGAAAAAAGTATTTACTACAAAATAGTAAGAGAAGACATAGGTGTGAGGAGGAAGGGGCAAAACTTTTGATAGAAGGAAATACATCATATAATATTCTAAATAGTTAAGTTCGGCCAACACACCACAATCTATTGTCAGGAACAGAGGATGACTGCAGAATCACTGGGAGGAGATGCCACTGAGGGGACTCCTGGTGGGCACGTTTGCAGCTGTTAAGAAGCCCTGATAACTTTGAAGTCTGAGCATTAGTCAGAAGCTCGTTGGTCTCTGACTTGCCCACGATTCAGACAGCTCTTCATTCTTATTTTTTCGAATTACTTATTTAATTTTATTTATTAATGTTACTACTATTATTTGTTAAATTTGACCAC
>NW_006188284.1:0-592 GCF_000334495.1 Tupaia belangeri chinensis | reverse complement strand
CTGTCTGAGTGACAGGGACAGCACGTGACGAAATCAGAGCTCGGGGGAATGCTGAGAATGCACAGCTCAGATAAAGGGATGGCCCAGACTCTGCAGCTTGTCAACGGCCGGTGGTGCCCCAAAGCCAGCGTCCGACGCCCTGTCTAGAACGACCCCGCAGCACCCACCCAGCCGGCTCCTCACCGAACACACGAAGGACTTGAGCAGGTGTCTGCTGAGCAGGCTCAGGGACGCCGGCCTGGAGAACAGCGTGACACTGGGCGTACCCTGGGAGGGGAAGACAGGGGACGGCGGTCAGGGGAGGCCCCCAGCAGCGTGGCCTGGCGCCCCCGTGCCTGCGGGAAGCCTGACCTCCATGAGCGAGCAGTAGAGGAACGGCCCCTGGGAGATGACCAGGTTGGTGCAGAGACAGCTGGCGATGGTCTGCTGGGTGGCCCGCAGCTGCTTCTTGGCGAGTTCCAGGCCCATGTACAGTTTGTCCAGGTTGCTCCTGTCACAGGGCAGACACGCACTTGGCACTCTTTACCGGGACTCTTGGTAAACCACCAAAGTCGTAGGGCTAGCAAATGACGTAATGGTTACATCGCTGGAC
>NW_006188283.1:0-592 GCF_000334495.1 Tupaia belangeri chinensis | reverse complement strand
CATTACGCTAACTGCTGGTCCTGAGAACTCTACTTTTAGCGATTGTGCTGAAGAGCTTCCACCCATTCCTCATCGCGGAGGGATGAGCATACGACTCCGTCTCAGCACAGTTGTGACCTTTGTGTTGTGTAAGCCCAAGTACATGTTGCCAATCTCTAGCCAATGCAAAAGTGCCCTGGCCTCCACTGTCATGGCCTCAAGTTTCAGGTGAAGGACTCTGGAGTATGACCAGGCAGCATTTCTCTGAAAGGTATTTCCAGCGTTGGGATCACACCGAGCAGGGCAGGAGCTGGAAGCTCACTAACCCAGTTCAGGGGGCCTGTGGCTTCTGACTTCACACCTCAGGAAACCAGGCTGGGCTTCTCAGTTCTAGCACCAGAAGCTCATAGCGGCCTGAGTGTGCTCGGAGCTGCCAGCCAGGCCACAGGGCCATGAGCAGGGAGCTCACAGCAGCTTCGCAGCCTTGAAGCCTGCACCCTCAGGCCCACGGCCACTTCTCCCATACACCTTCTCCTCAACCGGTAATGCAAACACCTCTTCTATAAAAAATTGTATTCATGAGGCCAGGAGGTGACATGGAGGTTAAGGCACT
>NW_006188282.1:0-592 GCF_000334495.1 Tupaia belangeri chinensis | reverse complement strand
TCTTGGTCTCCAGCAGAACTGGATTTCAGAGCCAGGAAAAAGAGCTACAAGACTCCAATACTTTGAGTGCTGGGTGGAACACTGGTTGTCAAAACTGGAAGAGTGAATGTTAGCTGAGATTATCCAAAATGTGGCTGAAGGAACCATGAGTAGCATCTATTTTCGTACCTCCCTCAGACAAATTCTCAAAGTTTAAATAAGAGGCAACCAACAAAAGCAAACCAACATTGAAAAGATTAAATGGCAATAGCTTGCCGTCTTTATAAGTGGTATGGAGACCATCTGGTCGAAATACCTCTCTTTTATTAACAGAAAACTCAATTCCAGACAGTTCAAGGCCAAGGTGAACATGGAGTTGGTGAATGAAAATAAAACCAAGTCTCTTTCTTCCCCGACTAATACTCTTTCTAAAACCATAGTGGACATAATTGTATCACTGAAGGCAGTTTTCTTCTTCATAACATCTATCTGTAGGAAGTTGGATTTCCTGATTCTCCTTGGATCTAAAGGATTTATTTGTTCCTTAAAAATTAGGCGTCTTAAATTAATTATATAAAAAAGTAAAAGTTGTGGGACCAGCAGTTAGTGTAAT
>NW_006188281.1:0-592 GCF_000334495.1 Tupaia belangeri chinensis | reverse complement strand
TACAGGGCTGTGGAGGGCAGGGTGGCCAGGTGGGAGCTCACCACCTCCCCTCTCCCTGCTCCCTGCTCTCTCCAAGGGAAGCCTACGGTAACTTATTTACCGGGAAGAGGGCCACCCAGGACCTGAGGCTGACTTACGAGTACGGGAACCTCGGCTGTCCCCGCCTGGCTTACTACGACACCCCGTGGAAGCCCGTCCTTGAGCTGTGAGAATCCACGGGGAGGCTGTGGCTTGTGCTCCCTGTTCCTGGGGCCCCAGCCTGGCCTTCAGGCTCCTGTAGGTCCCTTAGGAGGACGGTCAGTCTCCCACCGGCCTCCTCCAGGCCTTCTCCCACGTTGCACCCATTCCTCCCCATCCCACCTTCCTGTCGGGTTTCGGGGCATGCACACACGCTCACACCCAGCGTGTTTCAACCCGCCGGGGCTGGGACTCGAAGCATAGTCGGCCACATGGCATCTGGCTCCTTTAACACCTACTAGGCTCTGGGGCTGGTGGGAAAGGGCTTTAGGGGGTGAGGCGGGGCAGCCTGACTGGGCGGGTGGGTCCCAGGACAGCTGCTCACTTCTCGCGGGGTAACGGGTGCATGTCGGGG
>NW_006188280.1:0-592 GCF_000334495.1 Tupaia belangeri chinensis | reverse complement strand
TAATTTCTATTCTAGCTTTGAAATGGTAGCTTCTCCAACTCCTTCTCAGAATCCTGTTTATCTAGGGACTGGCAATCTCTTCGATTCTTTTCTCGCTTTTCTTCTACACACTCTCTTTAGGCTCCTACTAACAGCATCTTCTACTTGTGCCTTCCAAATATGTGTCTTCCCATCAGCCTTTCTCCCTGGACTCTAAGACCACATATACCATAACTTACTGAAAATGTAACAAATTGAATGATCTAAATCTACCTTAACTTCAACATGTTAGAAAACAAACTCAAAGTCTCCACCTCATCCCCATTTCCCATCCTTACCTTCTCTTTCTGATTTTCTTCTCTTGGTAAATAGCCTCACCATCCACTAGACTATCCCAAAGTGGGAACACTGTTGCAGATCCATCCCTCCCTCTCATCTTCTTACTCATTCACTTCCCCCTGTGCATTTCTGCTTCGGAAGACCTTCTGAAACCACCCTCTGCATCCCATTCCTTGAGACCCTTAAACCATTTTCATTATTTACTTCTTACAAAACTGAATACTCTTTTATTTTTAATTTCTTTTATCATTTTATTCTTTTCCAAAAGCAAAGA
>NW_006188279.1:0-592 GCF_000334495.1 Tupaia belangeri chinensis | reverse complement strand
AGATGTCTCAGAATGTTGCTAAAAGACAGAGTATGCTAAAAGATGGGTAATATAGCTATAAACACTCAGATCAAATGCCTGTAGGACAACTGGGTGAAACTAGCATGTTTAAGAGTAGTAAATTACAAAAAATAAAAAAACAACCAAACAAACAAAAAACAGGTTTCCAGGTTAAAGAATTGGCTGAGTTAAAGCCTTATTAAAAGTTTTCTTTGGAATAGCCTGACCATCATTTCCACCCTGTATTCACAATGAATGACCAGCATACAGTAACTGGTTAGTTTACTCCAAAAAGCCAACTGTTGAGGTTCTAAAGACATCGTTCAGTTTAATCAAAATGTGACCCAGCAGATGAACACTAAATTCAAAGAATGTCTTCTGCAAGCAAAGACCAAGTTAAGGATATTTTCTATTGGTGAAATCCTCTAGGAAGTATTGTCAGTGTTCTACTGATTAGAACTTAAGACAGAATTTTACAGACAGAGGGGATCTTAGAAACAGCTAGTTCAATTCATTTTACAGATGGAAAACTTGAACCTAAAATGGTTGAGGTTAAGCAAATGTTTTAAGACTCCTGAGTTAGTAGGAAAAA
>NW_006188278.1:0-592 GCF_000334495.1 Tupaia belangeri chinensis | reverse complement strand
TTTTTCAATTAAGCCAACATGCAAAAAATCAGAATATTTCACATAAGTATCTAAAGCTCTGTTTTTTCTTAACATATCTGACAGTTCCTGACCTACACACTCATATGACAATGGAAGAAACTGGGGAGTGACCCTCCTTTTCAGGATAAGCTCTCATCATCACTGTCTCAGTCCTAGGCCTTGACTCCAAGACCAAGTGTCAGCTGCATTCATAAGCCCACATGAGTGTCAGTGTTCTCAGTAAACAGAAATTCTCCTCTCTACGTCTCCATCAACATTGAAAATGTGAAAGATAAACTAGGAGGGTCACGTGGTTCGAGAATAATGTGAGAAAGTACTTCATTTTTTGAAAATTCAAGGTATTTAAGCAACTGCATATCATAGCAGCTCACTCATTTTATCACCTTTCTGGACTCAGAAAGTAATCAGGTTTGAGATACTTGGTATATAGCTTATTCTTGAAATATTTACCCAACAGGAAATTTGATGCAAAGCTTTCTTTTTCTAGTCAGAGAAACCATCTCTGTAACGTTATCATCCCTTTCTCTGCCATAACACAGCTCTGTCTCTAGATGATTGCCCAGCACACACC
>NW_006188277.1:0-591 GCF_000334495.1 Tupaia belangeri chinensis | reverse complement strand
CCAAAAAAAAAAAAAAAAAAGAATTGGAAACTACAGAGAGCAGCTAAATGGAAATTGGTAAAATACAAAGGCTGAATTTAAAGATTGAAGGGAGGAGTTTAATAAGAGGTTACAAACAGCAAAAAGAGAGAAATAGAAAACTGGAAGACAGATTAGAAAAAAATATTGAGAATAAAGCAAAGGGAAACAAAAGAATTGAGAATACAGGACAAAGTATCAGAGATACATGATATCACTCAGAAGGTCTAAAACATGTATAATTGGTGTTTCTGTAGAAAAGGAAGAAATGGTTAGGCAGACCTCACAGGTCTGAGGATTGCTACAAACTTCAGGATGGATAAATATAAAGAAAACTACATCTACTCAAATAAAATTAAAAAGGTTGGGGGGAGAAATAATTGAAAACATCATGAAGGACAGATTACCTTTAAAAGATGATAAATTATACTGATATCTGATTTCTTAACAAAAACAATGTAAACTGGAAATAATACATGAATATCCAGATGGAAGGTCGAGGTTTGAGAAAAAATTAAACTGGAGCAAAAGTGAAAAACACTGCAATAATAACTCATAATTAATAAATGAATA
>NW_006188276.1:0-591 GCF_000334495.1 Tupaia belangeri chinensis | reverse complement strand
GACGCCTCGCCGCTCCCTGGGGCGCCCGGGGTTTCACCCGGCCTGGGGCTCGCGTCCGGGAGCAGGAGCGCGGGGACCGGTGGTCGGGTCCGGCTAAGGGAGGTACCGGCAACACCTGCGTCCGCGTCTGCCCTTCCTCCTCCGGCGCCCGGCGAGTCCCGCGCACGGAATCGCGCCTTCAGAGCACGACGCCACGTAAGTCTAAATTCATTATTTATGTCCAACCAGACTTCACTAGAAATGTTCTTTGTGTCCTCAAATAACGTGTGAACAACGTTTTCCTTTCGTCGACGGCGCCGCGTCGGGGGCATCGGGACGATCCTAGATAGCGGCCCCTCTTCGTGGACCTTGTGCCTCGGGAGTGACTGTGGATGTGGGAAGCGTCCGTGGCAATAGCTGCGAACCCGTGGGGATCTCGAGCGTTAGTCCCAGCTTTTCATGTGATCAGTCTATTTCATTTTATAGTCCACTTTGTTAATGTGCATTTCACAAGAAAATCACCCATTTTCTCTCGGCTTCTAGGTGGGTGCATTAAATTTATCTTATTTAACCTAATTTTCCACTGCATTTTTAATCGTATGTACTTCTGGC
>NW_006188275.1:0-591 GCF_000334495.1 Tupaia belangeri chinensis | reverse complement strand
CTTGCCATAGGACTAACTGAAGCTGCCCCAGCTTCAGATAACTGGGGTTATCATGAGAGAGTTCTGCTAATGTTTGCTTTTCTTCTGTGGGTAGTATGTTTTGTTGTAATTTGGTGCTTCTAATGTGGGCTTTCTTTTTAGATACAGGTGCTCTCTTCTGTGAACTATGCATTTATACCACCTGACAGGGCCAAGGCATCACTAAGTCCTTACTTTACTATATCTTTTATTTACTTTACTGTATCTTTTATTTCTATTGTCAGGAATACATCTCAGGAACAAATGAGCATAATGGGACAATCTATAGTTATAATCCTATGCATGTCATAAACTGTAAAATTCTCTTATGGGAATGAGAATACAGGCTCAATGATAAACACATATGTAAAAAGGCCTCACCTTCCGTTATAAACACAGCCACACATTCCATTATAATGTTATGAAAATACAGATCTCCCAAAACTAGAAAGATACTCCTTGGTCCTAATAGGGTCTCTGAGCATCAAAGGGGGAAATGCAGAAAGGGGGCCTTCCAGAACCCAGGGAGATAATGGGGCATGCTTAGAATTTAAGTATGCATGTGCAGCCTGT
>NW_006188274.1:0-591 GCF_000334495.1 Tupaia belangeri chinensis | reverse complement strand
TTACAATCTGTGTTGTTTCTTCCTTCTCTTGCCTGAAATCGCTGCCCCAAATAATTTCCTCATATCTGACAAAGAAAAGAATCCCCTGAATGATGGCTGGTGTCATAATATATGCTGACTCGATCTCTGATGAGAAACTGATTTATCACCTACATTTCAGAGCCCTAGGAAGGGTGACAAGGAAGGATAAATGGATTGGGGAATAGGCAATAAATTCCTGAGGTGCATTTCAGAAGTTCTCCAAATCATAAATAAGAGCAGATTAGCTACATCCTGGCATGGGTGACCAGGACAAAACGTCATGCCACCAGGTCTACTAGTCAACACCCTCCTTACATTTCCCCAGGTGGGTTACTAGAGATTCTAGAGATGTTTATATCCAAGCCAATTTTTCCAAAGGCTCATTAGTTAAAAATATGAAAGAAGTCCAGAACACTAGAGCTTTAAAACAATTATCCAGAAAAAAGTATGTTCCCTTCATTTTTGGAAGTTTACAGGGGTGGAAAGGAAAAATACACTCTCCAGTAAAGCTATCAGTACAATTTCAGCTTTCAAACACACCTGTTTCTCCCATCTCCCTCAAGACTGTAT
>NW_006188273.1:0-591 GCF_000334495.1 Tupaia belangeri chinensis | reverse complement strand
CCAGGAGAGCCTGCAGAGGGGACTCGTTGTGGGAGGTCAGGCTTTGACTTCCAGGGACCCGAGAAAACCCAGATACCAGAAGGTTCTAGAGCATCAGATATCACTACAGTCAGGAGGAGATGAGGGAACAAACTAGGCCCTGGGGTGAGGACCAGGACAGGGATGGGGTGGGGCAGGTGAACCGGGCAATGACGGCCCCAGAAGGCTGGGGTGCTGACCGGGAGAAGGCTTGGGGAGGGCACCGGGACCACTGAGACGCCGAGAAGCAGGAACAAGCAGGGTTCTGGGAGGCAGGGGTGAGGTGAGTGTGCACCCCAAGGAGGGCACAAGAGGCGGGGCCAAGGGAACCCCGAGGAGTCCAGCGAGAGCTAGGGAGGGAGGCTCACCTACATGACAGGAATCTAACTCCTGCTCTGAGAACAGAGAGCCGAGAGCCTGGGGAAAGGGTTTGGCCATGGAGCCAGGCTGGCCGAGGGCTGGAGCCAGCACGTGGCCCTGGGCAGAGGGACGAGGTACACAGGGCCTGGGCGATGGGGCCGGTGGGAACTCCATGACAGTAGTTTAACTCCAAATGGAGTGCACCGAGGTGCC
>NW_006188272.1:0-591 GCF_000334495.1 Tupaia belangeri chinensis | reverse complement strand
CCCTCCCACTCTCCTCCTTCTCCTCCTCCTCATTCTTCTTTTTCTTAACCTGACTTGCCTTTTTGTCCAGAGCTGGCCAGAAAAGCAATGAGGCTTGGAAAAGGAGCCCCAGCATGTTGACTCACTAAATACTTCCTTCACTGCTATGAATTTCTCTGGTATACGGCAGGAAGTCACGTGGCACCATATTTTTAACTGGATGTCAACTTGTATTATTTTGTAAATACATAAGCAAGTATCAGCCCTGAAAGTTAGCAGCCTACCCTTCTCACAGGAAGTACAAAGTACATTTTATTCAAGTGAATGAAACAAACATCTGCTTTCAGGGCTGGCCCCAACTTACTTTCTGTTTCTTCTTCCACCATACTCCCCACTCCCCCCACACATACACTGCTATTAACATAGCAGATTATTTCTTTTTCACTGAGATTAGAACAAATTTTGAGCTCCAATGACATGATTAAGTGAGCCAAATAAACTGTTACACTCTGTCTTTTAAAAAAAGTTTCCTTCTTTCATGAGCCAGAGAGACAGAACCCCAGCAGGGTTTCCACGCTGTGACCCACACCCGCCTTCAGCCAACCCCAGATC
>NW_006188271.1:0-591 GCF_000334495.1 Tupaia belangeri chinensis | reverse complement strand
CCCTCTCTCCTCTCTCTCTGTCTTTCTCTGGAGAGTGTGCACGCCCTCTAGCAAAATATTTTAAATAAACAAACTTACAGAATTTCAATGAAATGGCTTTATAAAACGAGAACTTTGGAAAAAGCAAAGTGGTCATTTAAAATTCGTATACAAGATATCTGACCTTTGCTGGGTTTTCACAGGAGCTGGGCCTTGAAACTCCAGCCAGAGAGCAGATGGTCTAAGGGACCTAAGAGGAAAGAGACGCTGGCCTTGCACAGCAGCTCTGGTGGGCCCCGTCTACCTGCGGCTGTGCAGAAGAGCACACAGAGCCACCCGCCTTCCCACTTTCCTCATCTTCTTTCCCTGCAACCCTCCTGCCTTGGTCTGAGACTTGGGAGCTGATCTTTGAACAGTAGTTCATCTCCCAGGTCAACAGTTCCCTTTCCCCAACATCTGTCTCTTGATCATTGTCTTTTGAGCAGGGTCAACCAAACTCAGTTCAGTCACCAGGCCAGACCCAGAGTGCCCTGGGCTTCCCTAGGACAAGGTCAGACGCAGAGCCTCCATGTACCCGTTCTTCCCCTCCTCAGTGTTAGCTGAGGTGCCTGT
>NW_006188270.1:0-591 GCF_000334495.1 Tupaia belangeri chinensis | reverse complement strand
ATATGCCCTATAGAAAAAAAATCTCTAAAAAGAATGACTGTCATTCCCACCCCCTCCGCACTTCACAACTTCACACAACCTAGATCATTATTGACTACGGTTGACATTTTCTGTATCCAGAGATTGGCTTGAACATTTTAGGATACAAGGAGTCTTCAGAGAGCAGGCGAGAATGGTGAGTCTTCGGTGATGAGGTGAGAATTTTGGAGGATGTTCATTTTATGTCTTTGCTGGGTGTGGTGGTGGAGGACTGAGCTATTATAGATGTTAATAGCAGCCGTTCCTGAATTTCCCATGCCCAGGGTGCTAGGGAGCCTCAGACACCACCTTGATGGATCACCCCTCTCAGTATTCAGGTAGGAAAATGAGTCCTAGAGATGGGATGGAAACTGTGAGTCAGTGTCAGAAGCAGAACTACAACCTGGGCTCCTGAATGGCATCCTAAGGTCATTATCCCTCAAACCTTCATGACATTTGAGAGCTGCCTCCTCTTTCTCATCTCTCTCCAACTAAAAATGTCAGTGCCTGGTGGATCTGGATAATAATTTTGTTTCCAACCTTGACTGTCATTGAATTATAAATAGGAAGGAC
>NW_006188269.1:0-591 GCF_000334495.1 Tupaia belangeri chinensis | reverse complement strand
AATAAAGAAAAGTAAGCATTAAAAAGGCAAGATAATGTGTTGTTTAAATGTCAGTAATTTTTAATACAGTAAAAGACCTTATTATTTTTAATTTGTCAACATGGTTTACTTCTTTGGTGTAATTAAATATGCAACTTTGTACAAAACATTCATGGTGTATAGCCAGAATGTATACTTCAATTCCATATGAAAACAAACAGATTAAATAAAGTTTTGGAATATTCAAGGGAGATCAGTTATCTTTACATTATGAGATAGTTTGATTAGGAGAAAGAGAAAAGACCCTTTCTATGCTATCAGATGAAATTGTTATCTAAAAAATACAATTTCTCAAAGACTTTCAACTTTTTAAAATACACTGCATCATGCTTCTCTGTATGGTACTTTTAGAGAGTTTATAAAATTCTGGTTCAGTAACACAGTTGTAGTTTTGATTTTACCAGTTCCAGTATTGTATGATCCATAATGTAATAATATAAACAGAATAGATTAACTTTTCCAAAGTGTGTTCCTGGAGTGCACATGAAAGATGTTGTCAGAAAAGGGAGTTTTGCAGTAATCAATGTTAATTACCAACAGCACTCACTGTAT
>NW_006188268.1:0-591 GCF_000334495.1 Tupaia belangeri chinensis | reverse complement strand
AAAAAAAAAAGTCTAGTATAAAAAAGAAAAAGCAATAAAAAGAAAGAATGACATTAGACTGACAATAATAGCAAAGCCCTGTGCAGGACATGATTGAAGTAAGAAAAATGTGCTCTGAGAAACTTAAAGGACAGTTAATCCATTTTGTAGTAATAAAGTAAAACGTCTTATAGAAATTTATGCTTCTGGACTTTGAAATAACTTCAGTAATTAGGCTAAGAAGCAAAAAAACCAAAACATTAATTACATACATGCAAAGAATAGCTTATAAGCAGGGACTTGCAAAATTTTGTGGGAAAATGGAGCTAAAGTATGAGGTATTTTGGTGCCAAAAGTTTAGAATTCCATGCAGTTGTTTCAAAATAGACTTTTTCCATAAACTTTTTGAATATCCCTTATGGATGCCACAGTTTGTATTATCTAACAATTTTCCCTTTTCTTTAGCAAGACAAATTTCATCTTGTTCAGATACAACTCAAGAGATAAAATGCATGTGTACATGTCCACAATTTTTTGTTTTCCCAGTCTAGTCTTCACAGAAATAATTTAGCTAGTTCTTGTCCACTGTTTTTTTTTTTTTTTTTTTTGGGG
>NW_006188267.1:0-591 GCF_000334495.1 Tupaia belangeri chinensis | reverse complement strand
ACACACTATAATGGGGCAATGTTTAAACTTAATTTTTACCTCTAAGACGATGGAAATTTGCTTTGTGTTGTTGTAGAGGTTTTCAAAACTAGCGATTCTAAACTCCCAGGAGGATTCTAATAAGTGCCTGCTGTTTTACTGAGATACTCGATACATGCATGCTTGTGTGCTGTAATGATGTCCTGACCACATTTTCTGCATGAGCAGCAGCCGTTCCTGCGCTGGTGCTCAGGATGGAGAGTTAAAATTAGTGGCAGCTTAGTTTAGCCGTACTCTGGTTAAAATACAAGGAAATTAAAACCCACAGTATGTAGGCTTTTGGTTAATAGCTGCTACCAACAGAGCCTATCTGTGTTAGTAGGCTCCATAACCAAGAGACAAACACCTACTGTATTCTTCGTATCATGGCTGTGAGATATTATCTAACCACCCCTTGAGGATCTCCTGGCTGACATATTAACTGAATTACCCAAGGTGAAACACCTAGCTAAAAGAAGAGTCAGGCTGGACCTCAGTCTGTCTGATCCCAAAGTCCCTGCCATATCGTCTGTGCACAGTGATCCACGGCTGTCTTCAGATTCGTCTGTTTGA
>NW_006188266.1:0-591 GCF_000334495.1 Tupaia belangeri chinensis | reverse complement strand
AGCAGCTGGAGTGGGGCAAACTGAGCTACCAGCTGTACATTCCATGCAGAGGTGAGCATGCCCAGGAAGTCAAGTCCGAAGGAGCAGTTGGTTCACCTGAAGGTAGGCTACCTCTCCTGTGATTAGAGAATTATATTCCTCTGACTTTCTGCTTCACCAGCCTCATAGACCAGTCAGGTAGTATTTAGTACAATCCTGCTGGGAATGAAATAGAAGCCTGTGCTCCCTTTGCTCTTATCTTCCCCCAAAGTGCCTCAGTGTCTCCCTCGGTACATGATTGCACCTGATTAAAGTGAGTCATTGATCAGAACTTTGTCTTCCAGACATGCCTCTCCTTTACGGCATAGCGATCTTTCCTAAGGATGCTGAAGCTACCTCAGTCTTTGTAATAATTAGTAAAAGGCCACACCCAATTAGCCCCAGCAATGTGGGCACCAAGACATGCAAGGCTGAGCAAGACCCAGGCTCAGGCCCCTCAGGGTACTGATACCATTTCCCCAAGGACAGCAGATGGCATTGTCACCAGGCAAGGAACTGTTACCCCTGGGGTGGTCCTCTACTCTACCCACTGCTCCATCTGTACCACACAGC
>NW_006188265.1:0-591 GCF_000334495.1 Tupaia belangeri chinensis | reverse complement strand
GAGTCCAGCAACTTAACCACCATGCCACATGCCCATCCCTATATAAGGGCTTAAATTAAGCAGTGAGTTTCTGCTGACTAGTTCTCATAGTATCTATTACTTGGCTTGAACAACTTTAGCCAGATTCCTCTATTCCTCAAATGTCCCTGAACTTAGGCTCATAACTAAATTTAACTGGGAAAGCATCTTCTCTTAAAGCCTCATTCCAAATGAAGAAATAAACACCTCCTGTTAAACCTGGATCATGTCTGCTTTAACTCTGCTCCTCAGCTCCCTTCCCCACAGGGACTTCTGCTAGTTTTGCTTACGTTCTCTATTTTTAAAAGTCTTTTGAGTCTTGATCGATTTGCATATTTTGTGGTTGAAACACTCTCCCTGTTATAAAGGTCTTTTCTAATAATGTCTCTTCTTAGCTAAGTTTGTTTTTTTCAGTATTAATATATTTATTCTTTCAAAGAAGCAATGCCAGATATAAGTAACTTGAGCATTGTCAAAAGGATAAGCCAATATAATTGGATAATAATACCTACAACTAATTTTTTATTACTTTCAACTCTTTTACTTAAAACTGAGTTAGGGGACCAGCAGTTA
>NW_006188264.1:0-591 GCF_000334495.1 Tupaia belangeri chinensis | reverse complement strand
AGAGTGTGGGGGCTGCCTGCGGCTCCCAGAGACCACCCAGCTGGGCTTCACCAACACCTTGCTTACTTCATCATGCCAGCAAGGCTGGCCCCTCCCCCAGTCTGCTGAGACGCATCGTATATAGTGTGCCCTAACCACAGGAATGACGCCCCTCACTTTCCATATCCCATGACCGTGCCCTCACTCAGGAGGTGGAAAATCACCCTAGAGTCTGTCTACTACCAAGTGCCAAGGTCCTGAGTGGACGGGGGCAGGTAGAGCAGCAGGACTGAAGGGCCTGAGGCACTGAGGGTGTGGACGAGGGGTGGAGAGGGGACGCTGAGCTGCAGGCCAGTCAGGCCACCTGTGGGTGCTGTAGGGAGACGCGTTAGCTGTCAAATAAAGGAAGGGTTCTTAGTAACCCAAATAAAGCGGAACAGGCACAGCGACGGCAGTCCAGGAAAATTCAGGAGCCCTGCGGCATGGAGCTTTCCTCCCAGCCCCGTGGACTGTGACTAAGGGAGCAGGATCCCACGTGGCCAACTGCGTGGTCCAATGACCAGCCCGGGGGCCTGGAAAACATCCGGGTGAATGTGTGTGCCAAAGTCCTGT
>NW_006188263.1:0-591 GCF_000334495.1 Tupaia belangeri chinensis | reverse complement strand
TTTTTTTACCAATCCTGGAAATACACATAAGCAGTCCCACACCCATTTAATCCCATTTTCAGAACATTCTGTGAAGCACACTCACATTTCATAAAGACCAACCAAGGTGAGAAGTTTGGGAGATTTATGGAGCGGAATTTAGCTCAGCAAACCCTCACATGAAGATAATTTATACTCACTGATTAACTTGACATTTTAAAACATCAGATTCTGAGGATACATTTTTCATTATATTTTCATTTAAATATGAAATAGAAAACAAATGAAGGAAAACCAAGTACTCTGAATAACCAGAAGAGGGCTCTGTCCTCAAGCCTAAGAATCCCACACACTCCCGGTGAAGTACATTGAAGTACATTTGCAATCAGCAGTGAGAATTCCTCCAAGGTGGAACTCTGCTTTTCAGGATGCCCTCATGAACTAGAGTAAGAGAAACCATTGCTTACCTGAGCTAGTGACCACGGAAACAGAAAGGATGCCATTCTATGACATAATAACCTTCCTAATTTATAACTTCAAAGTCTAACTCTTGCATTCACTCAGCTGAAATGTATGATTCCTTTTCTTTTACATGTTTCACACACACACACA
>NW_006188262.1:0-591 GCF_000334495.1 Tupaia belangeri chinensis | reverse complement strand
ATGAAATAAGGCCTGTGGCTTGATTGCTAGTGGTTAAACAGGTTTTCAATCTTTGCCTTAATGTAAAAGATTTGCAGCGAACTGCAAACTGATGCAGAATAGTTCTCCTGCTTTTCCAAGTCTTGTCAGGAACAGTAAGGTACAGTAAATTTGTCCTACAGGATTTTAAAGCCTACGTCTTGTATATAATACAATGCAGGCCTACAAAAATGGTGCAGCCATATTTACAAATTTAGTTCACAAACTGCTGCAGTAAAATGGCTGGAAAGGTTTGTTTTGCTTGTTTCACAATTTCTCTAAACAGCAGCAGAACCTTAAAATACCTGGTTGGCATCTCTTTTCTTTGTAACAAATAATTCATTTTAGTATACTCTGTGTATATACAAAGTTTTTGTACGTTTTATAAAAAAATTCACAGAACTGCAAAGTTCAGTCAACATTTTTTACACTGGAGAACCACAGGTCAACAGAGCAGTCTCTTCACGCAGAGTTTGAGGAAGCTGCACGGGCCAATGAGTGTCTGGTTTATTTATGAATACTTGCATGTGGCCCTTGGAATTCCTTAGCTATACTATTAAAGACTTGTTACCA
>NW_006188261.1:0-591 GCF_000334495.1 Tupaia belangeri chinensis | reverse complement strand
TGGACAGCTGAATACATGGAGGCTTGCAGGATGGTGAACAAGAACTCAGCCAACATACCAGGAGGAGGGCACACCCCAACTTCACGAGAACAGAGCTCCTACACGTGGGACCCTTCCAGACCTTGTTCTGTGTATCTTTTCATCTAGCTATTTATTTGTGTCTTTAAAATATCCTGAATAAAAAGCCAGCGAGTATGTTTCCCTCAGTTCTATGAGCCATGCTAGCAAATAAACCCAACTCAAAGTGGGAGTCATGGAACCCCAACTTGTAGCCGGTCAGTCAGGAGTTTAGCAGGCCTAGGCTTGTGACTGGTATCTGCCGTGGCAGCAGTCTTGTGGGACTAAGACCTCGTTCTGTGGGATCTGACACTGCCTTCAGGTGGATGGCATCAGTATGAAATGTGCTTAGAGGACACCCATCTGGTGTCTGGTGTGAAACTGATTGGGTGCTTGCAACTGGGGAGAGATCCCCACATGTTTTGGGATCATAGAAGTGATCTGTGTTCTGAGTGTGTATTATGTGTATTATGGAAAGTTTAGTTTGTTCTGTCCACTCACACTTTTTTTTTTTTTTAAGGATTTTTGACATAG
>NW_006188260.1:0-591 GCF_000334495.1 Tupaia belangeri chinensis | reverse complement strand
TGAAGTATCAAAACCTATTTCTGAGTTTGGTTCTCTTCATTTCTTCCTGAGTAGTGAAAACAGGGAAATTTAAGTTTGTATATGTTGGACTTATTTGTATATGTTGAGAAATCATCGAAGTTGACTTCAGTAAAACATCCAGAAAGATGCTACAGTATTCCATAAATATGATAGAAATATTGTAAGAAATGAAGAGATATCTACCTTTGAAGATTTACGTTCAAGGCTGTTATTTCTTAAAAGCAAAGCCTGAGAAAGGAATTGTACAAGTGTGATTTATTGAGAAATGAAATTCTTAGGAAATGAAGGGAAGAGAAGCAGGAAGTAACAATGTTTCAAGAGAAGTCTGTCTTTAACCTGATTAGAGGGTGAAGTGCACTGCATATACTGACTAGGTCCATTTTTATGAAGGGAGAGACAGCAGGTGCCTAACCCTCAGACATCACCAGGCAAGAAAACTCCTATTAGTCAGGGATGCTCTTCCTCAAAGGGGTGCAGGTGTGAGCTATTATTAGCCACAACCCACAGCAGACTGGAAATGGGTGCACTGATCAGGCAAAAAGGGTTCTGAGTGGGGAACCAGCAGTTAGC
>NW_006188259.1:0-591 GCF_000334495.1 Tupaia belangeri chinensis | reverse complement strand
CCACTAGTCAGTAAGACATCCAAGAGGGACTCCCCTGATGTATTTTTCTCAGGATCCCAACTCTCCGTTACAAAATTCCAGTGCCCAATGAGTGTGAGTCCTTTGAAGAGAGCATCACACACCTTTTGCACTACAGATAGGAGGAAGGCAGTGAAGTAAAAGGGGAGAAGTTATGTGCTTGTCCAAAGCTGATGGACCATCCAATGATATTTTAGGAGAATGTTTCTCCTACAAGGATGTTTCTTCACCAAGTAAGACTAATGGCAGAGGAGAATAAGAACATATTCCCAGAGATCTGAAAGTATAGGAAAAAAAGCCTACTGGAAGTCTTGTCATTTCCTTGAAGTTTTATTTCAAGAATTACTGTGAATTTTTAATTTTTGTTTAAGATCTGTGTTCACTGAAACCCTTAGGTACCTATGCCCCTGTGTGATAAGCATGACTAGGGTAATTTCATTTGTTTCAGAAGTAGGCAGTGGTAGAAAAAAACAGATCTCACATCTACCAAGCTCTTTGTAAGACAGGTGAGAATCTAAAAACGACTAAGACTGGGGCCTGCTGATGGCATAGCAATTATGTTGCTGGATTCCC
>NW_006188258.1:0-591 GCF_000334495.1 Tupaia belangeri chinensis | reverse complement strand
TAATATCAATTTTATGTATTCCTAAAGGAAACTAAAGCATTTTGAAGTAGCTACTTGTCGAATACCTAAGAAATTGACAAGGTCTTGAACAGAGTTCCCTGGGTCTTAGTTTGCTAAGGTTAACCAGGGTTTTCAAATGTATATGTTAGAAGCAAGCTGGAGTTCTCAGTTAAAAATAAAAACTAATCATAGCTGGCACTTGAAGTTCTTTATTTCCCCCACATTTCTGACTTTTCATTTTATTTTGTTTTGGTTGATTTACACCTTCTGTAAATGGCCTAGTCAGTAAGGAAGAGGGATTCACAGGAGACCAAGAAAAGGTCACTTTCAAAAATAGTTTAAAAGAAGACAATGTACTAAGTTGCCAGTTATTCGATTTATTAAGATGTGCATTTCTTGTGTCAAGATAGTGTGTCCAGAGTCAGAAATATCTGAGTTTTGATTCCTGCTCCTATCTGGGGAAGTATTACACTGCATTTACAGCAGTAAAATGCAGCGCTCTACAAGGTTGGATCATGGCACCAAGACACTGATGGGATTGCTGTCTCTCTGCCTCTCTTGACCTTACTCATGGAAAAAGAAAAAAAAAAA
>NW_006188257.1:0-591 GCF_000334495.1 Tupaia belangeri chinensis | reverse complement strand
CAGTACAACAAACAGACAGGATGATTTCAGTTCAGGGAGCTGCAGGAATTCCAAGCGAACAGGGCTACTCTCTCTGTCAGCTTTCCAGATTAGTAGAAAACACAATGGGCAAAATTCTACTGTCAGACCTGGTACGGCGATCTGAGAGACGTAAATGAGGCTTCACTGTTCCGAGACAAAGTACCCCCTGCAGCTAAGGGGGTGCTGCCTGGCTGGCTGTGCAGAGCCCAGCACTTTTTCAGTACTTACAAGGTGCTGGAAGTTTTGGCCTCGAGCCTAACCTTGCCATTCCCGTGCTAGCCGTCCTATTGCTTTCTAAAACCTGCAAGGAAAATGATGTAAATTCCTATCATAAACAGATAAAGACATGTCAGTCAAGGTCAAGTAGAGATGCCATCACTGGCAAGTCAGGACTGCTGTACCGAACTCCAGCTGTAGACCGTGCTTACGGAGAGCTTTGAGCTGAGATCTTGCGCTCTCTTTAGAAAAAGAATAACAGCAGGAGCAGGCTTTAGGAGAGCCAGGCAGGGTAGGACCAGCCTGAAATACTTTTCTTTCAATTATTTAGAAATGAAAGAGGGTTAAAGGGGA
>NW_006188256.1:0-591 GCF_000334495.1 Tupaia belangeri chinensis | reverse complement strand
ATAATAAATGGAATTAAATAAGTAAATAAATTATATATATATGTCTGTCAAAACTAGGAATCAAGCCAGTGTCCCTACCTGCACTGAGTCACAGGAGGGGGGTCTGGGACTTGAGACCCAGTGATCCGTCTCTGTCATTGTGACTAACAAAGCAGCTTCATACTCTTCAAAGGGCTCCCTCGGAAGGGGACGTGCTGGGAGCCGCCCAAGCCCGTTTCCGTGGTCCGAGTCTGTAGTGTTCTGGCCTAGTTTGTGGAAAGCGGAGGATCACCTGAGAGGCAGGACGTGGAGCACTTGTGCAAACCGTCAGGGTGGAGTGGAGCTGGCGGACGTGGAAGGGTGAGCCAGGGACACGGGCCCTGAGCGGGGAGAAGAGCCGGAAGGCCAGTCGAGTGGGAGATCAGACAAGTTATTTAGATAGTTTTCTTTTTAAAGTTTATTTGTTTCATGGGAGTATGAGAGAGAAAGGCAAGCACCTTCGACAGGGCTTCACACAACACCTCCTCCCTGAGCCGGCCAGGGTCATGGGCGTGAGCCTGGGTCATGCAGCCCGACGGGCAACGACCCCGCCTTCCACGCGGCTCTGGCTGC
>NW_006188255.1:0-591 GCF_000334495.1 Tupaia belangeri chinensis | reverse complement strand
CTCTCTGTCTCTCTGGTGAGTGCACGTGCTCCATAAGAAAAATCTCCCCAAAAAAAAGATCAGAAACCATGCAAACTCACCCAATTCATAGTGACTATGAGAGAGAGAAATGTAACTATTTAACAAGATATACTTTATAAGATGGAAAAATTATCTAAAGAATTGAGGTTATTTACCTTTCCCACTCCTATTCCACTAAGTAGAAGTTGTAGCTTTAAGGATTAAAATTGGAGATTTGTTTCAGAGCTGGAAGATACCATAAAGATCTTATGGGTTAAATCTTGTTCCTTTAGAGATGGGGGCCTTGACCCCAGACTCATTAGCAAAGTCAGGAAGAGAACTCAGACTTGTGCCTCTCAAGATGTATTTGGTTTACTGTACCATACTCTTTGAGACAGGGGAAGTTTTTAGCTGTGGGTCATCTTTAATAATAATATCCTCTCTGATGAACTTTCTGTAATCTAATCATCACCATTTCCTTTGTTAGATACAGCTTTGGCTAGGGGGTCAAGGTTACTATGTATTCTCCTTCCTCTACCTCCTGTAGGTGTTTATCATGTAGTTCATCTTGCCTTCTCACTCAGCATTTTT
>NW_006188254.1:0-591 GCF_000334495.1 Tupaia belangeri chinensis | reverse complement strand
TGCATGCATGCCCAAAGTCCAGAAAGGAGAAATGGAGAAGGAATTACGGTGTGACTATCCTTCATACGGGGTACTTTGTCATTCCGTCTCTCTCATACATTCTAGTAAATAATAATGTTTTTTTAATTACAGAGCTTTCTCTCCTTTATATTACTTGTCTTATCCTTTCAGGCAATGAGCTTGCAAATCCTGTACTAAACCATAGAATATACAAGTTTGTATGTGTGCATGAGTGTATGGGAGTGGAGCAGAAAATAATATATTTTCACATAAAACAACTATCAAAAATTAAGAAAGAGCTAGGTAAAAATTACTGATATATTTCATCCCCAATTTACAAGTCATTAAAGTTTTGGACTTAATCTCTACTTTCATCATTGAATGGGCAAAACAGAAATGAAAATGTCATTCAGAACTTAGTTCTCATTTTAATTATTCATCAACATTAGCTTTGGAGATATTTTTCCTTTGTTTTGTCCAATCCAATAAGCACAATATGCATAGAGATACTCTAGATAAAACCCATATTCTGAGGATGGAAAGCTTGGTCATGGGAAAAGAAAGATTGTTTCCTTTAATGTCTGTCTGTGT
>NW_006188253.1:0-591 GCF_000334495.1 Tupaia belangeri chinensis | reverse complement strand
ATAATTTATTTTTCAATTCCCACTCCATTTTCTCAGTCCTTAATTCTCATTCCCTTTGAAAATCCAAGTTACGCCAAACTCCTTCATTTCTCCCTGACAGTGTTCTACAGATTTTTAAAAGTGAGTCTCATCCCTCGGTGTACAAAGTGGCCAGTGGACTGAAGGAGGGGCTCAGCCTCTTTGGTAGGTGTGCCCCATCCCTCTTCTTTCATTTCAGAAACATTCTAGAAAGCAAGCTGGCTCCCAACCTTTCTCTTCCTACTTCACTCTCATTGCTAGATGGGTCTTCTATCCCAATCCAATTTTCTTATTCTCTTTATACCCTCTTTGAGCTTGAGTATCTCCCACACCCTGTAACTGTATATCATTTACATATCAGCTGTCACTTTACCAGTTTTATGTTCATTCCTTGAGTTTATATGAATGTTTCTACCATTAGGGACTTTGGGAGACCCAATGTACAGAGGAGAGTTATGTAATTGAGTAACTATTCATTTGATTTGCATAGTCTTTATCAGTTGTCTCCGGCTTTAGGACGTATTAGACACATTGACCCAAGTATCCACATTGGTTTATTTTGCATATCTTAGG
>NW_006188252.1:0-591 GCF_000334495.1 Tupaia belangeri chinensis | reverse complement strand
CCCAGTGAGTGAGGAAACAAACAACATGCAGACCCACTAACCTGTGTGTTCTTTCCTTGGCAGTGACAAACAAGAAACCCACACAGGCGTCCATCACAAAGGTCAAACAGTTTGAAGGCTCCACATCGTTTGTTCGGAGGTCACAGTGGATGCTCGAGCAACTTCGCCAGGTTAATGGTATCGATCCTAATCGGGTGAGTGAATTGTCCAATGCTGAGCAAAGGAATTCTTCACAAGATGACTCTCTGATTGACCTTCAGAATGGTGGTGGTGCTTTGAATCATTCTTAATAAGGTTATTTCTCTATTTTAGTTCTGTGACTAAAACACTCTGATGACTGTTTTCCTCTCCTGGAAAATTATAAATCTTTTCAACATGTTTAATGGAGGCACCTAAGGGAATGTTCTATTAAAGAAACACTACCCCCAGTAATGTTTCTCAGCAAAGAGCAGAGTTAGGATCATCATGTTCATGGTTATCAATATGAAAAAACCATGTTCCTCAAAGATTCATTTATCACTGAATGCCATCAATGACAAGGTTTATTCACCAAAAATTCAATAATAAATGTCACCTTATCATTTTTTTTTT
>NW_006188251.1:0-590 GCF_000334495.1 Tupaia belangeri chinensis | reverse complement strand
ACTGCTGTGCCACTGCCTGCCCCATGTGTGACTCTCAGCCCCCTGATTGTGTGCAGCTCTGAGCCCAGGCTCAAGTTCTCACCATAGGTGTGTTACAATGCATCGACAGGAAATAGCTCTTACATAGCTACTTAGATGTGCTATGAATCCTTTTGTTGACCTAATTTTAGCTCTATGGAAGAGATTAGCATATTTAAAAAAACACTTTGTGTAAATTAGTGTCAGAGTAACTATTTGGGTGGAATTTTCCTTGATAGTACCTGTCTATTCTGAAATTCTAGAATATGTTCTAATTATGTGTTCATTGAAATGACATAAAAGAACCATGATGGTAGATATTGTTTCTACTTATTATTTTTCTTACATAGAGTGCTTGGCCATACATTTACGCATAGTAGATGTTTGCTGAATGAATGAGCCTTATTTGGGGTGAGATATATGTTCTGTTTGTTTCTACATCCTCAGTACCTGGTTTAGTCTTTCATATTTAGTGCCTTTAACATTATGTCATTCTATCCCTCTTTATCTATCTGTATCTATCATCTATCTGCCTATCTGTCATCTATCTCTATTTTTCCCTTATACTTTTT
>NW_006188250.1:0-590 GCF_000334495.1 Tupaia belangeri chinensis | reverse complement strand
GAGATGTGTGACAGCTACAGGATTCAAGTGATAAGCAGTAAGATCTCAAGAAATTAATACTGGTCAAAGAGAACGGGAATATTTTTACATTTCACTGAAAATACATCGACTACTAGAATACGAAATCTAGCAAGAACTCAGGGGAAAAAATTACAAAATCTAAAGTCAATTACTTAGTATTTCTTATTACCTAAACAATAGCATGACATTGAAAGAAAACTGCACCTGCATTTTAATTGCCAATCTCATGTCAATGAAGTTCCTCAAAAATAAAATGAAACCAAAAACTTCAAACTCCAAATAAAGTCTGCAAGGCTCAGATGAAATGTGGAATGTTTCAGATGAAAAGTAATAAAAATACCATTGTTTTTGTTCTTTATTGAATGGAATTAAAAGTTGTTGACATTTCTTTGAAGCCTGGATATATTAAATTTCATTTTTCTGAATGGTTCTATGTTATCGTTTCCTTAGTGGTGCAAGTTGTCTTTAGTAGCTTATGAAGTCAGTCTCTACAAAGTACTTCTGTCTGTTGCCATTCTGATAAAACAAAAACTACTCTCCATTAACTTAACCATATATATATATTTTTT
>NW_006188249.1:0-590 GCF_000334495.1 Tupaia belangeri chinensis | reverse complement strand
TCGTAACTGAGGGAATCTGAGAAAAGTAAGAAATGCCACCCTTGATTGTATCAAGTGCACGCATGCTCTGAGGATTCACTGGACAGAGAACTGTTAGAATTCTCAATGGCTCAAGGATGACCAAAATGAGCAAAACAGCTTTCGGACATCTTGCATCCTTTTTCATAATCTAGTACTGATGACCTGTATTGACTTTAATCCCCTCCAAATCAATATATAGAAATGGACAGCCATAAATTTATTAGCATTTCAGAGCTGAACAAATTCATTCCATTTTCACTTATTTATGAGTTCTAATAACATCATATGCTTTCATCTTGAAGGAGAGTGCAAGTTCTAGCACCCCAAGACCTGGACTCACCGATTTGTAAATCAGCAGGGCAGACCCAGTCCCAATACTCATGAAATTTATAATCTGCTGCAACTACCTGCAGACAGAGACCTGCCCTGTTATAATCCTGCCTCAGCTTCCCAAGTTGCTGGGGCTACAGGCGTACATTACTGTGTCTGGTTCTTCCCGGTACGGTCTCACTATGCTGCCCACACTGATCACAAGCTGGGGTCCTCCTGCCTTCCAGTTCCCACAAGAA
>NW_006188248.1:0-590 GCF_000334495.1 Tupaia belangeri chinensis | reverse complement strand
CCAACCCCTAAACCACCACGCCACCTGCTGGTCTCAAAAGGCAGGCGGCCTTTTGATTTTCATTCTTTAGAGTTGTCTACACAGTAGATGCTTCATAAAGGTAGTTGGCTGACCAATGGATCAGGTTTTTCATTTTGCCATCTTTCTGTATCTTCTAGTCAGGTCATTTTACTCCATCTGGCCTACTCTCTGCGGCTGTGGGCTCCATCCAGGCCAGGCTCTGTATCCTCCAGCCCACTGGGCCATTGGCCACATGGTGATATGTTCTTGAAACAGCCTTCCCCTAGTAGCTGTGTGAAAAGTCCTATTCCTCCTTCATAGCTCAACTTAAATACGAAGGCTTCCTTGGTTTTCCCAACTGTGTTTCTTATTCTCAGCCTCTTGTGCATCCCCAAGTTGGAGCCCCATTATGTTATAATTTCTTATTCAGATGCCCTTGGTCCCTACTAAAGAGAATTTCTCTGTTCTCCAACTCCAGTGTCTTGCTGCCATGCACAGCAGGAGCTCAACGAATATATGTTAAGTGAGAGGCCAGGAGGTGGCGTGGAGGTTAAGGCGGCTGGATTACACATGACCAGATGCATGGTTCG
>NW_006188247.1:0-590 GCF_000334495.1 Tupaia belangeri chinensis | reverse complement strand
TTCTATTAATTCCATATTCATCACACTCAAGATAAAAATACATTCTATTTTCATTCAGTTTGTGTATTATTAATATATTCTTCAAGATTTTAGAACGAATTTCTGCATTGACATTATAACCACTCTATAGCGTTCTGCAGCTGTAGTTTTATGATATAGAAACGTATAAAGAAAGACAATTATTTAACAAAGACATAACCAATAAACTAATAAAACATCTTTTCAGTGAATTGAATTAATAGACTGAAACACTCAAAGGTTTGTCATTATATAGACAAAGCCCAACTGTTCCTTTCTTCTTCAGATCATTTTGAGGAGTCTTTTTTGAAAATGGTTTTTCCTACATAAGAAATCTTCATTTCTCAATAAGTTGTCTTACTGTCATAATAATTTGACATTTACACTAAACTTATTATCTTCATGTTTGTAATTTAAATATTTTGCCTTAAACTACTCATACACACATATTCCCTTTTTTTTGCCTCTTGCTCTGCTTCTATTCTCTTCCCAGACAAATATTGTCCAAATATTTGTCCAAGAAGTGTACGCTTCCCAGTTAACCAGTTAAAACTCAAGTTTCAACATTTACA
>NW_006188246.1:0-590 GCF_000334495.1 Tupaia belangeri chinensis | reverse complement strand
TCAGGATAAAAGGCACTTTAAAGGTAGGTAGCTCAGGAATGATCTCATTTATTCTCCTCCTTTACACTAGTGGCATTGTAGTTGACCATGGTTTTTAAAATTTGCTATAGATAGAATTTAGAAAGTGAGATTAAAGGGCTTGACTAGGCAACATTCTGTTTATTTTTATTCCTCCAAACAGACATTAGGAATTTGAAAACCTCTACACTTCATCACTTTCTCTGGACCCAGGAACATCTAAAACCATTAAGGTGTTAAGGAAGCTGAAAGGGAAGTGAAAGGGTTTTAGGTCAATTTCTTGAATGAGATTGTTCATCTTAAACTTTGAGGCAATCAGGGAAGCAGCTCTTTCTAGATCAGATTATCCCAGTATAATTTTATCATTTTTGAAAAGCTGTTAATTATCAGAAGGATGGGATTGTACCTATATTCTAGGAGGAAAGAAAAATATGTTTAGATTGTTTGAAGAACTTTTTTTAAAAGGAGACCTTTACCATGGCATATCTCAATTTCTGTGAAAAGTAATTTATTTCGGTCTTCTATGTTCAGACCTCTGGTGATTAATTAAATTAACTCACTTAGATTTTTAT
>NW_006188245.1:0-590 GCF_000334495.1 Tupaia belangeri chinensis | reverse complement strand
GTGCGTGTGCCCGGTGCGTGTGCGCGCGGGTGCTTGGCGCCCTGTTTGTGTAGGTGTCTGGGTGTGAGCGGAGAGGGTGCGTGTGCGCGCCGCGCGCGGGCCCCGGGCCCCGGAGGAGCCGTGTCGGGCGGCTGGCACCGCAGGATGCTGGGCTGGGGGTTGTTTTTCTCTGGGAGGCAGTGGCGCGGGGGATGGGGAGGGGTCTGTCTGGGTGTCCAGGCGGCCGCAGCCCGGGGGGCGCCGCTGCAGGAGGAGAGGCTGCATCGGAGCTTGCCCAGCTCCGTGCCCGGTTAAGCATGGTAATCTGTCAGGTTGGAGCCACTGGGGTTCCGGCTTTAAGGGCGCCCCTCCTTCCCACCCAGGTGTGCATTGGTTAGAGCCGTGGAGATCCAATTGCCATTCTCCCATCCCAGGGTCCTGAGACGGAAGTGCCCGAAGTGGGGGGGTTCCTATGTGCGCTCCAGCCACAGCCAGAAAATGCCCTCCTAGGCCATGCTCCAGTGCGCCCCGGGCACTCATCAGACGACGGGGCCAGCCTGCTCACAGTCCCCACGCACATCCCTGTCCCCACACTTCAGTCTAGGTCAGCC
>NW_006188244.1:0-590 GCF_000334495.1 Tupaia belangeri chinensis | reverse complement strand
TAGCAAAAATCTCTCTATAAAACAAACAAAAAACAGCTTGGCTCCTTCATGGACTCATTTTACCTGGCTACTTTTATCTTTAGATAGTATCTACTCAGAGGATGAATTTAGGTATGGATAAAATGGCAAAGAGGAATTGTTTAAGGAACTGATACCCTAAATCATATTAAACTGAGAAAGATGATCTTACTTGAGACTCCAATAAATGGAATAGAGAGACATAGAAGAATAGCTCTATCTATTTATATCTAATATATAGGTACATATAGATAATGTAGATATTTAGTTGGTTTTTTTTCTGGAAGAATTCAGCATTCACAAATTTTATTATATCCTATTGTGCTAATTGCAGATATACTTGGTTAGGAGATACATGAAAGGATTGATAAAAGTTTTAGTATCAGCTTCAAGTCTGTAGTGATTTCTGAACCCCATTTACTCATTTCTCATATGGGAGGAGAAAAAAAATCTTCTTCCACCTAGAAATACGTTACTGTGCCCAATGAGAAACACTGATGCCACCAAATAATGTTAGACACTTCACAACAAAAACCACCCAGGTCTCAGATGAATGACTTTCCTCTTCAGGC
>NW_006188243.1:0-590 GCF_000334495.1 Tupaia belangeri chinensis | reverse complement strand
CGCTGGAGAGACAGAGAGACAGAAAGCAAGTTAGCTCAGCTTTCCCCAAATATATTGGACCATTGGTTCCTCCTTTAACAAAATCAGGTTAAACCACATGTAAGCACCATTTTTGCCACTGTGTCACAGTGACTGAACCTCAAGTGCCATTCTGGAGGCAGTTTTATGAGGTGCAACTAATGACTTGTAACATCTTACTGAATTGGAGTTCCGTGGAAGACAACTTTGAGAAACACAGACATAGTTGTATAGATTATTCTCTTTCTCATTTGCTTCTTTCTGAATTCTGTCCTTCTCTCCACCAAAAGTCTACTCACATTAGGAAAAGTATAGACCTGCCAACTGAGTAATAATAATAAAAATAATCTCTTAATGGGCAGCAAAGATTATGACTACCTCTCCTCTACGGATGAGGAGTCTGAGGCTCAGAATGACTTGGGTGACACAGCCTAGAAGTAGCAGAGCTGAATCTCAGGTGCTTAATTACCTGTGTTTCTGATGCTCTTTTAAAAAGTGGTCCAAGTGAATATAAAGCATTCTGATGTCCCAGGACTTGGATCTTCCTTGTCCCTTAGGCTGTCCTTGGAGGA
>NW_006188242.1:0-590 GCF_000334495.1 Tupaia belangeri chinensis | reverse complement strand
GTCCAGTGCCTGAACCACTATGCCACCTGCTAGCCCCATAGGTAAAATTTTAAATTAAATTATTTGTTTGTGCCTCATGAACTACTAATTTGGAGTTTGGAGGTGCTATTTGGAGGTACTCTGCTCTTTCATTCATATATTTTACATTTTTTAAAATATGAGTGAGAGGGATGGAGAGACAGAGAAAGAAAAAGAGAAATAGAGTGATAGATATTTTGAGAGGGTCTTGCCAAGCCATGATCCTCTGCCCTAGCCTCCCAGTTAGTTAGAATTACAGGTGCATGCCACTATCACCGGCCTGTTTAGTTTGGTCTAGAAACTGACCCTGGGCTTTCCATGTGACTACAGCCTCACATAATGGCCCCCTGCCTCTTACACTAGCCATCCCCATCCTTCCCAGCACCAGGAACTGGCCTCTTTGAACACCATCCCTCCATGGAGGGATGCAGGGGAGTGGTTTGTCCCAGGATGACCCAAGTGTACCACATCCATTGTGTACCCCATTTCCACCACTACCACATTTCAGTATGCCTGAGACTATCACATAGTAGGGTTCTTGCTCCCATGAGAATCCAATACTGCCACTGATC
>NW_006188241.1:0-590 GCF_000334495.1 Tupaia belangeri chinensis | reverse complement strand
AAAAAAAAGAAATTCATGTGTTGGCATTTCCTTTTGTTGTGAAGGTATTAGGTAAAAACCTAATCCCAGGATGAGGTTTTTGGTAATGAGAATATTGTTAGGGTGAGGTTTCCATGATTGATTTCTGGTTTGTTTATAAGGAGAGGAAATCAGACAGGCAGAACCTACATAGATACATAGATAAAGACCAAAAAGAGAAACTTATGGACAGCTATGCTGCTCAACATCCTGCCTTCCACCATGCTGTAGCCTCACCAGAAGTGGACTTCTGAAACTCAGCCTTTCAAGCTTTGAGCTGAAAAATCTTATTTCTTTATAAATTACCCACTCTCAGGTAGTTTTATTAGCAATACAATAGTGTACTAGAACAATTGGTTTAGATTTTCTTCACTGTACCTTCCAATTTGAACACTTTTCACATAGACCTGAATAGCATTCATATAAAGTCACTTAGGCTACCTGTGCTTCCATCTATCCATTAATGACTGCATTGGTCAAAATCATGTAATGTAATAAAGATTTCCTGTGAAAGAAATGCCATTTATCCATCCATTAATTTATTCACTCATTCAATAAAATTATTGAGTCCT
>NW_006188240.1:0-590 GCF_000334495.1 Tupaia belangeri chinensis | reverse complement strand
TTAAAATTTTAGTCCGTTCCCTTCTCTCCAATCCTAGTCTCATTGTTTTAGTCATCCTGATGTTACCGGGGGAAAAAATCACTAAACTAGCTATTGATGTCCTAAAATAATGTCAGCTATATTTTCAACTTGTCCATGGTGAGCATGGGAATTTATCTTCCTCACTTGGCATTTTTTGCCTTCATTTCTTCTCAAGTCTTTGAGATAATTCCTAGACTTAACCCTGAGAGTAGATCATCTCTCTTAGAGATCATGATGAGAGAACTCCCTGCTCATCACCAATGGACTTTTATGAAGATTCAACCATTCCCCTTTACCCAAGGACTGGAGGAAGAGAACTCCTTGTTCCTCTTCCATTCTGTGACCACGCTCCAATCTTTCTAAGTTTATTGTTCCATGAGAGAGAGAGACAGGCAGGCAGAGAGAGGCAAAGAGACAAAAAGAAATAGAGACAGTCACTCCCAACAGGATTTCCACATCACAAACCACTTTTGGTCTCAGGTGACCCAGATCACGGCCACACGTGTGTGTGCCCCCCAGTGCGCTCAGAAAAGTCCTGGGATTCAAATCCAGGACATTCCCATGTGAGT
>NW_006188239.1:0-590 GCF_000334495.1 Tupaia belangeri chinensis | reverse complement strand
TAGCCATTACGCCAACTGCTGGTCCCTACAGAACAATTTTTAAATGGTTTGGAACTAGTAAGTGTGGAGGGCCCTGTTGGAAGCAAGTGCTAAATCACTGGATGAGATCAACTCCACAATCCAGGACACTATGGAGACACCACTGTGGAGGACAACTGTTGAAAATAAGCTAACAGTAAAAAGATATGAAACACATCAGGAATCCACCCCCATAAGAGACTCAGCAGACACAACAAATGAAAGCATTCACAGCTGAGAAATGAAAGAAAATAGAGCAGTTTCCAAAGGACTTCAAAATAAGTATCTTTAAAAATGTTCAAAGAAAAGAATCAACTGATCTTAAAATGTTAGAAGAAGACATTATGAAAACTGAGTAAGCCAACTTGAAAATAAGCATACATTCTAGCAATGAAAAATGCTGCTATTCTAACTGTACATCTTAACAGAACATGTCAAAGAAGACCAAAGCAAGAATAAAATTGGAAGATGAATCGAAGACTGCAACTGCAACTAGAGATTTCAAAAGATGTATGATAAGAAGGAGGCAATGAAAGTTATAAAGAATAGAACATGGCCAGAAGATGGCGTGG
>NW_006188238.1:0-590 GCF_000334495.1 Tupaia belangeri chinensis | reverse complement strand
GGGTTTCGGGCAGACAAGTTTCCAGATGTGGTATGCTGTATGTATGCTCTCACTGTCTTGTGACTGCGCATCAACTGAAACCACCCCTAAAGCTGAAGGACACAAAATAATCTTGAAGTCTGAAATACGGGCCATGTCCTCGATGGTGGCAGAGACACTTTTCAAGAGGGAAGGCCATCCTAGATGTCACCACCTCACACGCTGGGCCAGGAAGGAGCTCTCGGGGTCCTCTTTTATGAGGACACTAAACTCATTCATGAGGGCTCCTTGATCACTTAGTGGCCTGATCACTCCCCGAATATCCCACCCCTTAATACCATCGACTTGGGGCTTAGGATTTCTGCACATGGAATTTGGGAAGACACAAACATTTGGACCATAACAAGGACATTAGCAGAAGAAAACAGGTGCAAGCGTTTAGCCAACTATGAAGCAAAGAGGAAATGCAAGACCACCCTCACTTCTGACCTCCACTGTTGCTGCTTCTGTAGTTTACTAGAAGAACTCACGGGCGGGGTACCACCCATTAGCAGGTAAAGTAATGGTTACATTGCTGGAGTCCCAAGTAGCCAACTGTGGTTTGAGTCCTG
>NW_006188237.1:0-590 GCF_000334495.1 Tupaia belangeri chinensis | reverse complement strand
CACCACGCCACCTGCTGACCCCTGATTTTTTTCCCCATATTTTTCTAGGCTTGTAAGTGCTCCTGAGAGCATACATGTCATCCACCTCTGTATTCCAAGCTCCTCACACAGTGTCTTGCACATGTGAGGTGCTCAGTAAATTATTTGTTGACTGAATAAATGGATGCATGCAGGAGGGAAAGTTAGCCTACTGGACTCAAAAATAAATACAGGAGGGAGTATAGAAGTAAATTGCACAAGCTCTTGGGCAAGTTCTTAAGTGCAACAACTGGCTCTCCTATGTATATGTATATATTTAGATTTTTTCTCTCTCATGGAGGGGGATCTTCGACTGGGTCTTACCACACTATAGTCCTCACCTACCGACCCCCAAGCCCTCCAACCAGCAAGGATCACAGGTGTGTCCACAGCTGCACTGGCATTGTTCAAGTTGACCTGGGATCTGAACCTTGGGCCTTCCTATATGGCTTGAGCATTGTGCAGTGGTGTTTCACTGCTTGGGCCCGGTGACTGGGCAATCTCCTTTTTATTTACTTTTTAATTTTTTTCATACGGTATGTATTCTCATCAGACAGGGAAAGTGAGAAATC
>NW_006188236.1:0-590 GCF_000334495.1 Tupaia belangeri chinensis | reverse complement strand
CAGATGCCAGCTCTTGGTTGGCAGCGTAGGTTGCAGCACCTGCCCCAGGGGGAGGCTCGTCTTTGGCTCCTGTGTCACCCTCCGGGGTAGCAAGGGCGTTCTGGTTGGAGTTCTGTCTGATGAGACGCCCTCCCCACCCACTCACGGTACGGCGCCCTCCTGACACGGTCCTCACTGTGCCCTGGATGCCTCCTGCCTCTCTGCCAGTCTCAGCGGCAGTTTCCACTCAGGGCTTGTCCTGTGACCGACGCCTCCTTGTGCCCCTCAGGCCCTTCCTGGGTGTCTCCCACCTCACCTGCTATCGTCAGACGTGTGGCCTCCCACCATGCACCAGGCCCTAAAACCCTAGCCCTGCCCACGGCACTACCTCAACCCCATCCCCTCTCAGGGGTACACAGTATGGCTACTCCACATGTTCCTGCCACCTCACGGCAGGGTGCACACCAGGGAAGACAGCAGAGCGGATTTCACCCTGCGGGGCTTGGGCAGGTGTGGCCTCTGGCCGTGTCCGACTCCCACAGAATATGGCACAGAAACAACAGGACGTTTCTGACAGCTCCACAAAGGCACACCTCTGTGTAGTTACCACC
>NW_006188235.1:0-589 GCF_000334495.1 Tupaia belangeri chinensis | reverse complement strand
GTCCAGCACCTTAACTACTACCCCACCTGTTAGCCGATTTCTTTAGAGGCTATCGTAAGAATTTAAATAACTTTCCAGTTATTGCTACATGTCCTTTATGCAGTTAACCCAATATTTATTGGCAGAGGCAGTTATTAGAACCGGGGTTATATCAGGAGACTCTGCAGAGACGGGCCTGATGCAGGAAAGCCCAGTGTCGTGTTCCTCGCTGCAAAAAAGCAGACCCAGAGGGGAAATCACATTCCCACACCGCTTCTGGTTCTAGTCTTCGAGAACATCGTTATACAGAAAAAAGTGGTAGAGCCAGTACGAAAACCAGTATAGAGGTGCCTCAAAAAATGAAAAATAGAACTAACATACGATCCGGCAATCCCACTTGTGAGTACACACCCCAAGGAAAGAAGTCAGTGTGTCAGTGGGACAGGTGTGCTACTGACACTCGGTGCAGGATTATTCCCAACAGCCAAGACATGGAATCCACCGCAGCGCCCACCAATGGATGGATGAAGAAAGCGAGCATGGCATACCTACAGCATGGACAGCCACTCCGTCTTTCAAAGGAAGGGACCTGTCACTCGTGGCAACACGG
>NW_006188234.1:0-589 GCF_000334495.1 Tupaia belangeri chinensis | reverse complement strand
AAAATAATAATAGTAAATAAAATTAAGTAAAAAAAATTTAAAGAAGAATTGTTGACCTGGAGTTCTCTCTTGCTTTCTTCACAGTCCCAGGTAGGCTATTTCCACCCCCATTGTTCCTTCTCTTCAGGTGAACGTCAACCCTGTTTGAACTTCAACCCTAGTTTCCCTGCAAATCCCATGAGCTATTTTAGTCACTTACAAATGCCAGCTCTGTCCTGGGCATGTCGACTAGCTCACATAGGAGTGGTCCAGCACATCATCAGGGCATGCCAGTAGCTTTCTACAACCTATGCCAGGAGTCAGCATGTGTCTTGATCCAGGTGAGGCTCAGGGTGAATGGGCCTTCCGCCTCCTCAGCAATTACCCAACTCTGTTAGAGAGGTGTTCACTAAGGTTCCCCAGATGTTCCTTCTGAAGTGAACCTGGCATCAAGGTGACCTTCATACTCTTCAGAACCTCTAAACCCTTTAGTAAGCACTGGGAAACCATGCATGTCCTGTATGTCCTACTGCTGATGTAACAAATCGTCATGAACTTAGTGGGGCCAGTATCACATATTTATTGGTGTAGCAGTAAAATGTGATATTCT
>NW_006188233.1:0-589 GCF_000334495.1 Tupaia belangeri chinensis | reverse complement strand
TGTGGGAGTCCAGCGTCCCCAACCACACCACTGCCGGCATCAAGTGCATTTCTTAGTACTAAATCCTAGAATGAGACACACATAACCCTTCAAGTCACATCGATATAATGAACAGTATAACCTACCCTATCCTGACTAATACCAGCAGACTCCATCTATGACTGCTTGAGAGCTTGGACCGGTGCTCAGACAGGCATATTTCGCCAGGCCCAGCGGATCTCCCCTCCCCCAGCTCAGCAGTCCCCTCATCTCTGTGTCCCTTGAACCTTTAGTTACTGTATTTTAAACCACTGATCTGCAGGAGATACAGTCCAGGGGAGGAGAATTGGGAGAGGGTTCCCACATGCTGAAGGCGGAGACAACCTCAGGTGCGAAGACAGCTATTGGTACATGTGTTCTGGGCTGGGTCACGTATGAATTTGCCATGATGAGGTGAAGCCCGTCATTTCCAGGATGTTAAAAATAAATTAAGACAAAAAACTCAGTTTCAGTGGCACCGGTTAGAGGGTGCTGGTACATGAAGACTAAGGCCACATGGGAGGTCTGGGTCCAATCTAAATAGGCTGGGCATGGAGTTCTGTGCCTGTGG
>NW_006188232.1:0-589 GCF_000334495.1 Tupaia belangeri chinensis | reverse complement strand
ATCTCTCTAAAAGTCTTGCCTGCTTAACCATTTAACTTAAAAATGTAGTTGGATATCTTCTCAAAAGTACTACATCCTAAGTATTTTTTTATTTGTCATCCGATTAGAACCAAAGGTGTGAGTGATGCACGCTGTGAGGTCTGTGTCCAACCAGCAGACTACTTGCTGAGATTGGGTCACTGTCAAGGTGAACCTTAGAACCAGTTCTTCCTTGGCAGACCGTAGGGAGTGCCCTGTGACTTTCAGGCACAGAAGGCTCTTGCTGCTGCTTCAGTGTTTGAATTTCTACCTCTTTCCCCTACGGAAATTCTCTAACTGTAGAATTGTGATAATGGAGTTGAAGTGTAGACACATGAGAGAGAAATGTTAGGCTAGGTGTTGGAAGAGGGTGGTCTACCAATTGCTGTAGAGGCTGAATACAGTCCTCTGTATTGAATTCAAGCAGTTGTAGAGGAAGCTAGGCCATGCCAGTTGCCATGAAATGGGGGAGGAGGTGGCTCTGCAAAAGAAGATGCTGAAGGAGTTGCTATTTTCCTTTCACTTGTATCCTATGTGAAGGTTACAAGTAATCTTCCAAGCGATTTGAAAT
>NW_006188231.1:0-589 GCF_000334495.1 Tupaia belangeri chinensis | reverse complement strand
TCAGCTGCACAGAGTCGAGTCCACAGCCTGCAAGTTTGCATTGACTGGGCAGAAATGACCCATCAGGATTAGGTTTGCACATGTTTAACGTGTGTGCATGTGTTTCTTCGTGTTTTCTTGGTGGTGGTGGTGTTTCTGGGAAGCTCCCCATGTATGTTACTATGTCTCAGTGAGTGGTGTCTGAGACATGGTTGCTTCTGAGAAAATTTGGATGTTTTTGTTTCTTCTTTTCCTCATCTCTAATCTCTCTTGCTTTTTGCACTTCATTGAAAGATCGTGATTACTCTGGTGAAGACCTCTACTCCCAAATTTCTTTAGGTGTGTTCTTTTCAAGACAGTGAAGTTCACTCTTCTCTATGAAAACACAAGGAATGAAGTAAAGACCACCACCCTATTTTCTTAATAACAGACCTCATTTTATTTATTCTGGTCATAGTGTCATCACCTTTCCTTAGGCACTTCATTCCTACTCAAGCAAGTTGAGATGGTCCAGCTGGTCAGGACTTGACCCTAGTCAAAATTATGAAAGGAAAAAATTAAAATATGTGGTCAGCAGATCAGGTGTGGTGGTTAGGGGTGCTGGACTCCC
>NW_006188230.1:0-589 GCF_000334495.1 Tupaia belangeri chinensis | reverse complement strand
AAAGAAAGAAAGAAAGAAAATTCTTTCAGAATCACAGGGCAGTAAATCACCCCCATTGCCATAGTTCTGTGACTTGTGCCCCAGGGCGTTCTGCTACTCTCTGGTCCAGGGCTGGCTTCCTAGGATCCATCCATTGGGAAACCTGAGAAGTGTCTTGCAACCAGGGTCTTCTCTCGGGAGCGTGGAAGGTGGAGATGTTGAGACTGGGCGCTCCTTCTATCACAGTTCCTTTAATACGCTAGTGATAGCTAGCAGGGATGGAACGTTATTCCCTGGGCTAAGCACTGTCTTATTCAATCCTCTAGTAACTCTGGGATCGAGGTGCCAGGATCCCAGGCTTTAAACAAGAGGTGAAGAGACAGGTGAAGAGACAGGCATAGGGAGCTTAGGCAACTCCGAGGTATCACAGCTATCCTGTGATAGGGATGATCTGCAGCTAGCTCTCCGTTACTTGCTGTGGCTCCCACTGGCTCCCACCTCTTGTGGAATAGAGTATTAGGGTACTGGGCCAGTAGATGGTGTAGAGGTTATGGCGGCTGCATCCCACATGACTGACTGCACGGTTCAAGTCTTGAACCCAGTGGCTTAA
>NW_006188229.1:0-589 GCF_000334495.1 Tupaia belangeri chinensis | reverse complement strand
CGTGCCCGTGCCCGAGGCGCTCCATTGCCAGGCGGAGCTGGGATTAGGCAATGAGAAGGTGCCATTCCTGGGTGGGGAACATTTCTCCACCCTTAGCAGTAACGGCCTATCCTTCCGTGTCCCCCAGAATAAGCTGACCCTAGCAGTTAAGGACTGTCCCCTAGCGCGGAGGGACGCCCTGCTCTGACTTGGGGATTTGTTGAGACCACCCCGCCTGCTGGTTCACCTTGTGGTTTCCCCAGAGCCTGGCGAGCCCATTTGGATCCACGACCCGGAAGATCTTGGCGTCCTTGTCTTCCCACCTGATGTAGGGCTCGTACCTGGCGTCGAGCAGCAGCTGGTACACGTAGTCCCACAGCAGCCGGCAGTCTGCAGTCAGCACGGGGTGCAGGCCGCTTAGCGGGGCGGAGGGATGGCGCGGGAAAGGTGCCCTTACCCGGAGGCGGGCCCTGGGAGCACCAGCAGGAGGGTGGAGGTGACAGGAGCAGCTGCTGCGGGGGCTCCTGACTCACTGTCACTCAGCCCTTGCAACACTGGACGGTCTGCCTCACCCCAGGGAGAGACGTGGCAACGGGCTCAGGGAGCGACC
>NW_006188228.1:0-589 GCF_000334495.1 Tupaia belangeri chinensis | reverse complement strand
GGAGAATGGAGAAGGGATTGCAGCTTGGCTACCTCCCCACCCCCAGGGTGATTTCTTGCTTTCCATCTCCCCTATAGCAAAAATATTTCTGAAAAGAAAGAAAGAAGAAGTTGAAAAGTCAAAGTCTAACTGCAGGTGCTGGTTCGGGAGGTCTGCCACGGGGCTGAGACTGTCTGGCAAGGCGACGCTGCCGGCCAGGACTGCATTTTGAGAGGTCGAGGGCTAAGCTGTACACCTGAGATGCGGGAGGGCGACTTGAGCACCCCTGCGTGTGAGTTTGCCAGGGCTGCCGGAATGAAGCACCACAGACGCTCTTTTTCACCATGCTGGTGGCTGGCAGGCTGGGATGGAGGTGAGGCAGCGTCGGCTTCCTGAGGCCTCGCCGTCTCCTCCCAGCGTCCTCACGTGTCTTCCGTCCACGCGTGTCTGTGACCTGACCTCCTTTTCTCATAAGGGCTCCAGTCAGAGTGGACTAGGACCCACCCATGGGACTCACTTTACCTTAGTCACCTCTTTAGAGGCCTGTCTGGGGACTGGGGGTGAGGGCTTCGACATAGGAATTTGGGGGATGGGGGCCAGTTCAGACCAG
>NW_006188227.1:0-589 GCF_000334495.1 Tupaia belangeri chinensis | reverse complement strand
AAAAAATCACCATTAGAACAGATAGTTTAAAAACACTTAATGATTTTCAAAAACTACTGGGTGATATCAATTGGATTCGTCCATCACTAGGAATTCCTAATCATGTCCTACGCCCATTATTTGATACCCTGTTGGGAGATCCTCACTTAGACTCCCCAAGGACCCTCACGGAGGAAGCCAGAGAGGCCTTACATCAGGTAGAAAGAGCATTAAGCATGGCCACTCTTAAACGTGTTTCCTTACAGAGTCCTCTCAGTCTTTGTATTCTCCCAACCAAGAGTCAACCTACTGGGGTCTTATGGCAAGAGGGACCTTTATTATGGATCCATCCAAAAACTGCGGTACAGAAGACACTTGATCACTACCCCACCAGGGTGGCTTCACTCGCCATCCGAGGGATACAACAGTGTCTTCAACACTTTGGCCAACAACCACAGACGCTAATAGTGCCCTATACTGCCCATCAAATACAAGTATTGACTGCCACCATAGACGAGTGGGCCATCTTGCGGTGTAGCTTTTCAGGCGCTGTAGACAACCACTACCCAAAAGACCCCATTTTATCCTTTGTTCAAGAACACCCAGTCAT
>NW_006188226.1:0-589 GCF_000334495.1 Tupaia belangeri chinensis | reverse complement strand
CACTGGCCTCGAGGGTGTCGGGAAGGGGGCGGAGGGATACCGCACGAATGGGCTCGACGCCCCCTCCCAGGCCCACCGCAGTGGGCGGGGCCAGCACCAGCTCCAGCTTGGGGGGCCTCTGAGCTCCAGCCGCCTTGGCAGGGCCGCGCTGACCCTGACCAAACGACCACCACCACGGTTCTGGAGCAGCTACACTATATGGGACCCCAACCCCGGGGCAGGATCGGGAGGTCGGGAACAATTGCACTGGAGGGAGCCGCGGATGGATACCAGCCCGCCCCTGGTGTGTCTGTACCCACACTGTTGAGTACCTGTCCCCACTCCTCCTCTCTCCTGCTTGGTGTCTTTCCTTAATGATAAGGGGAGTGGGATTGTCAGGGCTGCAGGTAGGAAGGCGGGAAGCGACTTCAGGCCATCCTTCCCTGGGCTCTAGGGTGGTCCTGCCATGTTCTCTTCCAGTGTTCATGGAGCTAGGCCGGGCAGGAAAGACCTGAGCTCTTAGGGGACCTGGGCTGGGGGCTCCTATAAGGACCTCGCCTCTGCCCTTCTGAAAGAAGACAGACCTAGACTTCTAACCCTAGGAAAGAAA
>NW_006188225.1:0-589 GCF_000334495.1 Tupaia belangeri chinensis | reverse complement strand
GATAAAGTTAAATTCCAAAATTAAAGAGAAAAATAGAGAAAAAAAAAGAAGAAAGTACAATATGAAAGAAGACGGCAAAATCCTTAATTCCTGTGAGGTCCAGGTGGCACCCATGGAATGGGAGGCAAGGGACAAGAAGACAGGGTGGGGCAGAGAGACTGGGCTTCAGCCGTACTGGAAAATGCTAAGGTCAGACGAATGGGTAGAGCCAAAATGAAAGTATTAGGAAGAGTCAGAAGTGCCAAACCCAAAGGATACATATTAACAGGGGTCACTGAAGGTTGAGAATCTAGGGATGACGGAGTCAGATGGGTTACTGCACTGCACTGGGACACGCTGTAACTAATCATTTGAGGATGTGTCTAGAATGGCACCACTGTCTTCTACAGAGAATCTCCTGGTGCTGCTATCTCAGATGAGCCCACGTGGGAGAGACCAGACATTATCCCAGCAAGAAACGGTATTCTTACGTGCTTTGAGGGCACCAAAACATGTTTCCTGCATTATGTTCCGTTATAATGTGGAAAAATATATATCCATAAGAAATTCAAGGTCAAACTAAGCAGAAAAGAGTACAAAATCCTGGCTT
>NW_006188224.1:0-589 GCF_000334495.1 Tupaia belangeri chinensis | reverse complement strand
AACAAGTTCGGAACTACGGCAAATGGTCCGCCTGTGGAGAGGAGCTATTCTGCGTACTCACTAGGAAACAGAAATAGAGCCAGTTTACCAACTTCCCTTTTCTTTTATTTACTATATTCTTTTTGTTTGGCTTGACTGAGTATAGTTTAACAAACAAAATTCTTCTCTACGTAAAGAAAAAGATAAAGACACATTCTTGTTTTGGCAAATAGCCATTCACTCTCAGCTAAACTCCTATGTCTGTAGGACTGTTCGTACGACTTTGAAGCGTCAAGTGTGACAGGACGTGACAGAACTGGCTGTGAATGCTGCCCGAGCAAAGCCTACTGTGCACAATGTCCTCATGTTGACCAGTGTCCCAAACGTTAAGTGATTCTGTTATATCTTGATTAGCTTTAGAAACTAAGAAAAATATACCTATCTACAGAAAATATTTGTCAAAGGAAACCATAAAATCATTTACATTTAAGTCTATTAAAATATGACTGTGGCTTTAGAATGACCAAGGTGAGACAAATAAAAATGAACATCATTTATCCTCTAGCAATTTTATCTCTAAAAATTGATTCTAAGGTAATAAAAAAAAAAA
>NW_006188223.1:0-589 GCF_000334495.1 Tupaia belangeri chinensis | reverse complement strand
CACAAGGGACAGCGACGGGGTCGGAGCACCACCCACGAGAGCATGGGCCCAGGCAGCCCTCGCAGGGAGGTGCTGAGGCTGGGCCGGCGCCTCTCCTGGCCTGCGGGGCGTTAGGGCAGGCTGCACCCGAGGGACGGCCCAGGGCACCGCAGCCTCAGGGACATCGGGGGAGGCGAGGGTGGAAGGGTGAACCCAAGGGAGAGTGCCTGCATGTGGTGAGCAGGGTCCTGCTCTGGGGGCCCCAGGGAGCCAGGCCTGGGGCCCGGTCCTGGGACCCTCTCTCCAGCTGTCGCGTGAACTTAGCACGTCACTTCACTTCTCCTGCTGCGTCTTCCCACCCTCCACGCCCGGGAGAAGACCAGCCGGGAACGCCGGTGATCTGCATGCACCAGGCCTGAGACGGGCTCCCTCCAACCACAGCCGGGCCGCCCAGCACCGGGGCTCCCTCCAAACCAGGAGACACTCACCACGTGGACTGTGCTGGTCGGGGACAAAACGGGGGGAGTCGGATGCTTTGTGCCACGCGTGGGCTGTGTCTGAGCCCTCCAGCCCTCCGTCCACAGGCGCATGCCCGACACCCCATCTGGTG
>NW_006188222.1:0-589 GCF_000334495.1 Tupaia belangeri chinensis | reverse complement strand
AAAAATGACAAAAACAAACAAACAAACAAAAGCCTTAAAATGTCTCTACCTCATGACCATCCTAAAAGCCAGACGTTGTCTCAGTGAAAACCCAAGGTCTAGACAAGTGAAAGATGGCGTGATGGCAGGACCCATAATAAGTAGCCCCCTCTTGGTAAGAGTCCTCTGTGGCTTTCAACCCAGAAAACTTTGAGAGGCACAGCATCATCTTGGAGAAAGGATATGGAACACAGGAGAAAGCATGGGAAGCCATGCCCAGCTCTCCTCCAGGAAGAAAATGCCTGGATGCTACTGTCACTTGGGGTGGGATTAGGGGAGTCAGAGCAGTTTCAGAGGGGGACTCAGAAGAAGTAGCTGATTGCCTAGAAATGATATTACCACTTGATTAAGACCCAGAGATGGACTCATAATCTATCAGGGAAAACAGACAGATGATGATGATTTGTGCATTTTAAATAAAATATTGCAATTTATGTTCAATGGAATTGCATACAAAGTCATGTAGGATCAGAGAAGAAGGAAGCGTCTGTATCAAATATGCTAGATTATCAGTCAGCTGGTGGGATGGAGGTTAAGGCAGCTGGATCCC
>NW_006188221.1:0-589 GCF_000334495.1 Tupaia belangeri chinensis | reverse complement strand
TGGATTGGGTGAGGCTCACCCACATAGATAATAAAATCTGCTTTATACAAATTATGAATTCAAATGTTAATCATGTCCAGAAACAGCTTAATAGACACAACCAAAATGATCCTTAACCAAATATGTGGGCACCAGGTGGCCCAGTCAAATTTAACTATCACAGGTTTATCCCTTGTCATGCTGGCATCCCTAAACACTTCTTAAACCATACTTAATCTCCAAATAAAGACAATGAAAAGGTCATAATTCAATCTAATGTTCTACAACTGTCATATACATAGCAAAAAATTCAACTGCTTTTCTAGGAGCATAGGTAAAATCCTTGAGTGATATATACTCCTCTTCTCAACATCCTATTGATATTATGATGTAAAATCAACATTTAAGTATTATACTGTCAAGTCAATATATCTTATGTTATATTATAAGATAATAAAAGATGGAAAGATTAGGAAATATTACATATGCATACACACAAACACAGATACATGATCACGTATACCAACATATAACAAAATCAGGAGGAGTACTCATGACAGTTAAAGGTCTCATTTCTATAACTAGTCACATGGTCATAGCTGATATTTAT
>NW_006188220.1:0-589 GCF_000334495.1 Tupaia belangeri chinensis | reverse complement strand
CTAGTAATCTTACACCCTGTCAGTCCGGGTCAGTTTCAATATGTGACTTATTTCCCTCTTCATGAGGCCCGCTCTCCTGCCTCCTTAATCAGATAACCGACGCTGTGGAGCTGCCCTCTTGCGTTACGGCTGTTTTCCTATCTGCACAAATGTTGGATTCTGTTCCGTGGTGGTGGTTAAGTAACTTGCAAACAATTTGATCCTTGGAATGTCCTTTTAATGATGTTTGAAGTGCTTCAGGATCGGTCCTCAGTCTAGGGCTGATTATACCCCACACCGAAGCTGTGTGGACCAGGATGGCTCCTGTGTGGTCGGTGGAGCAGGCGCTGTCTCCTGCCCTGTGGGAGCTCGAGGCGTGATCCAGACCTCCTGATGACTCTTCCCTGGGTCAGCCAGGGCCCTCAGGGGCCGCACTCACTAGGGCTGCACCGGGCACTGTGGGTGGGGGGATCTCAACCTCTGCCCAGGTTCTCTCTGCCCAGCTCTCCTCTTGGGGATCTCGGGATCTCTGTCCAATGAACTCTAGTTCTCTCGTTGTTCCCCCAACTCAGCTCTGTCTCCTCAGTGTAGGGAGACCACCCGAGAGCCC
>NW_006188219.1:0-589 GCF_000334495.1 Tupaia belangeri chinensis | reverse complement strand
TATAAGTCACCCAGCTCACGCTGCTCTGTTACCAGCCTGATGGAACAAAGACAACTGGTGTTGTAAGTGCAGGAAATGGAATGTAGGGCATGAAAGAGAGAGATGGAGGAGAACCGGAGAAACAGCAGGAGAATGTGAATATGGGGAATGTCAAGGTGATCTCTGGCTCCATCTTCTCACTGGCTGCTGCCATGCAGGGGCCAGGGATAAAGGTGGAGGAAAGCTGTTAAAGCAGTCTGAAATGCAGCAAGAATTCTTGCATTACTTAGATTTCACTCAACAAGGTCCTTTCTGATATTCCATGGACTCTAGACACGTCAGGCTCTCAGGGGCGGGAGTCTCTCTGTCTCTCCTCTGCTCCTTCTAGGCTCAGCTACCCACAGTTCTTGGTCCACTGCCATTGATATGTGTAAAAGTTGCCTATTCCTTGCTTATAATTTTTTACTCTGAGCTATGTTGTTGCTTTCTTTGTTGCCCAAAATATCTCCTCCTGAATTATTTTCTATATTCATATAGTACTTTCCCTCATCTTTTTGTTTATTCACTTTTTTTTGATGCTGTTAAGAGAGAGATTTTTGCTATAGGGCAT
>NW_006188218.1:0-589 GCF_000334495.1 Tupaia belangeri chinensis | reverse complement strand
GTTTCCTAACCCAGAACGCCCTTCGGCTCAGACATGCGCCTGAAATTCACAGGCAAACAGCAGCTCGGCCAGGCGCCTTCTGCCTGTGCTGAGCCCAGAGCTCGGCCTTCCACTCGCATTCACCTGGAAGCCTGTCACTGTCCCCAGTCTTTTAGGGGGGACTCACTGGCTTTTCCCTAGAATGGGAGTGCCAGGGACACATAGACCGTGGCCACTCCGTGGTGGCACCCCAGCAGGCAGCACAGTGTTCAGCGATCACTGCCGAGCTCACGTCCATGCATGACCCTGTGGAGCCCATGGGAGGCTAGGTGACTCCTGGCACTTTCCTCATGCATCTAAACAGCTGCCAGCCACTCGGGGAAGCCTCAGACCCAGACTCACTGTCGGGCTTTTGTTCTCGCACCCTTGCCCACACCAACGCCAGCGTTAGGATTTCTCGCAGGGAGCGTCTGGCATGCACGCCTGTCTGCAAGTGCGGCCAGCTCCCAGGTCCTGCACTCACGCACCATCGGGGCTCCCTGTGTGCCTGGACTGTGCCCTGCCTCTGACATCACGGCTGTCACTGAATGAGACGAGGACAGCACAGGAG
>NW_006188217.1:0-589 GCF_000334495.1 Tupaia belangeri chinensis | reverse complement strand
TCACTGTCATTCTAACCTCAGGGCGGACGTGCAGTCAGGCTCGTTGCTTGAACACTGCTCTCTGAGCGAAGGTGTTCAGCGCTATCTCCCCCCAATTCGCTGGGCGTGCATCGTACTTACGGCAGTTTTGACGACAGGAGACTCGAGTACTCTAATCAAATACGTGTTTTGTATTGAAAACTAGGAAGCTTGAATCACGTTACCAACCGCACCCATCCAGGAACAGTGTAAAATGCACTCCATGAAGGGCAATTAATTTTCATCATTATTATTGTAATTATTTATTATCCTCATTAAGAACAATTAATGTGATATATCACTACTAATAATTTGAATAACTTATAATAATAATAGCAACATCTGGAATTTTCAAGGCACTTTTTTTAAAAGATCCCAAATACAATAAAAAAGAATGAGCTATATATGTATTTATTTTTTAATTTTCCAGGTATTTTTCTAGTAAGCCTCTGCTATTTACTTATTTATAAGAAACATACATTCATTTTCATGCTCCCTGTGTGATAAAAAACAAAGCTTCCTCTCAAAGATGAACACAAGAAACTAGGGTGAGGGCTTTATTTTATATCAG
>NW_006188216.1:0-589 GCF_000334495.1 Tupaia belangeri chinensis | reverse complement strand
GAGTGGCTTCTGGTGAGTTCATAATTCAATAGAAGCAAAACACATGACACATCATGGAATAAAGGGCACAGTAGAGGAGAGAGAGGAAGCAGAAGCCCCGCTTTGTCTCTTCTGTGCTCCCAGGCATCAGGGTGTGCCCACCCATGTTGAAGGTAGGTCTTCCTCTAAGCCAAGTGACTCACTCCAGTCTTATCTGGCAACACTCACGGACACACTCAGATGCAGTGTTTCCCTAGTCATCCAGGAATCCTCTAATCCAGTCAAACTAACATGCCCAGTTAACCATAACAACCATTTTCCTTGGGACTGAGCGCTTCCTGGAAAGTTCAGTGGGGATAAATGAATTTGACAATATATTTAAATGCAGCCATTTTTGACATGCATAAAAATGACATAATAGATGTGTAAATTTACTTAGTAATTTAAATAAATATCTTTAAAAAATCATAATTTTCCTCATGTGGAAGTTGGCATAGGGAAGAGCTCTATTTTTATCTTTATTTTTATTTTCATCTGTTTTATTTCTAAAACAGATTACCCAAGGCAAACTAAGACTTTTGGTAAGCTATTTGAAGAAAAGAAAAAAAAA
>NW_006188215.1:0-589 GCF_000334495.1 Tupaia belangeri chinensis | reverse complement strand
CCAGTTGCTTGAGGTCACCCCACAATCCTTTTTCCTCCACGTCTTCATCCCGTCAAGATTTTGATCACGTGCACATATGAGTCTGGCATGTTTTTCAAATCACTGGGTCGGGATTCAAACTACGGACAGCCACGAGGGCTCCAGATCCCTTACGTGTTGTGCTGTGGAGGCAGCCCCACACTCACCCTCCCTCTCGTTGTTAGACAGACATATCGAATACATTATAGCATGATGTAATATAAAATGTTTATGTCAGAAACACTTCAAGATAAAATTTGGATTGCCTTGATGAAGCGTGCTTTGATGTGTTTAACCCCGAAGTTCACCCTGAGCGTAGTATTCAACGCTATGCTTGGGCACATCACTTAAAGGCACAGTTTACAAGATTTTAGGGTTTTTCTTTTTAAAAACTTTTGTATAATCTGTAAGGTAAGGCCCCTGAATCAGAAAGATTGACATGTGTAAGTCTGCAGAGACCAACGCCTTCCATTTGTTCGTAGTCCACAGTAGACTAACGTAACTGCGTGGTCTCGGCAGCCATCGCTTGAAACTCACAACCATTTGCTCCAGTTTCCCGAAGATTTCTCAT
>NW_006188214.1:0-589 GCF_000334495.1 Tupaia belangeri chinensis | reverse complement strand
AAAAAAAAAAAAAAAAGACATGCCCTTCTGGAACAGATCAGGCCCAGCTACATCAAGTCCCAGTAAGAAGATAACCTGGAGGCTCCGCCCAGATACTGGTGCAGCCAATCATAGATTAGGCAGGTGGTGGGGTCAGAACTGGCTGGGTTGCTCCCAAGGGTTTTAAAGGTCTAAGCAGCAGCCTTAGGTGTCAGATACTGACCTCCAAGATCCTCGGACTCTGCACCGGTACTGCTTTAGGTGAGATTTCTGTGGGACAGGGTGATGTAGGAGCCATCCCTGAAATAAGCACATCTACCAGCCTTGGGCAAGGGGCAATCAGGAGTCTCTAGCCATGAGGTCTCTTGCATTAGTGGGGAGTCAGGGGCAGTTCCACCCACACATATGAGCAGCGGTGCTCCTTCTGCCCGCAAATCCTCTGTGCTTATGGAGAGGGCAGGATCATGTACAGGCTCTAGTCTAGTCCCGTCCAAGTTGGAGCAGGACCCCAGCCCCAGTGCTGCATCCCACTATCTGGGCCTTGTTACTGAGGCTGGCTTCCAGCAGTTGAGTCATGAGACCCCATTTATTTGGTTGGGGGAGAGAGTGA
>NW_006188213.1:0-589 GCF_000334495.1 Tupaia belangeri chinensis | reverse complement strand
GATAGGCCGTCTAACTATTCTATTGATGGCAATGCATTTCCCCTTTGAGACTAAAGAATAGAGCTGCCATGAACATTCACGTGTACGTCTTCACATAGGCTTATCTTTCCATTTCTCCTCAGGAAATATGGAGGCGTGGAACTGCTATAGTTACTGTGTGTTTATCTTGATAAGAAACTGTACACTTGTCTCTCTAAAGGACTAGGAGTTGGCATTCACCCAGCCATAAATGGGAGTTCCAGTTGGTCTTCGTCCTTTCCAATGTATTAGTTACATTACTGAATGTTAAGTGGTATCTAATTGTATTAATCTCCTTTTCCCTACTGATTAATGACTTGAGAATCTTTCTGAGGGCTTACAAATCATTTCAATCTTCTATAAAATATCTGTTCAACATTTAGTCTAGTTTTAATTTTTAATTAATTATATTATTGAGCATTGGGTGTATTTTATAGTGCTTTAATACAAGTTATTTATCAGATACATACAGGGGGAAATATATCTTTCCAGCCTGGAATTTTTCTTTTCCTTATTGGTGCCTTTTTTTCAACAGGTTGAATTTTTGATGACCTCTAATTTTTTCTTTTGT
>NW_006188212.1:0-589 GCF_000334495.1 Tupaia belangeri chinensis | reverse complement strand
AAAACAAAACAAAACAAAACAAAAAACTGTGATTTTTCACTAAATAGTGAGTGGGGCCTGAAAAGGACACTGGGCCTCCCCTGCAAAAAAGAACTGACTGAGTTAGTCCACGACCCTGTACCCTGCCTCATAGCTCACAAAGTCGGGGGCCCAGAAGCACAGTGGGGGACCCTTCTAGCACCACCCCTGTCTTCGACTGAAGACTGGAGAAGTGGGGCATCAGCACAGACAAACGCCCACCTCCAAATGGATCCCACCAAAGCTGCCAATTATCCCCACAGGTAGAGCTGGACACAAAGGCCGGGAGCACTACCCTCCCCCAGGGCCTCTACATCTTTTGGAAAGGCACCGCCCACTGCCAACACCTCACACACACTATTTCCATCCGTCCAGAATCTTCACCCCAATTGCCCAGACACCCACCTAAACCTTAATGGAGCACTCGGAGGTCTTCAAATAACATTGGTGACTGTACTGGAGACACACCAGCTTAGAGGCATTAACCTTTCAACGGACTCACTCAAGATTGTTTACCCAGGGACCAGCAGGTGGCATCAGGGTTGAGGCGCTAGACTCCCACATGGCCAAC
>NW_006188211.1:0-589 GCF_000334495.1 Tupaia belangeri chinensis | reverse complement strand
CAGGGACTGGCCAGGTCTGGCTTCCTCCTTCCAAGGAATGAGGGGATGCCCAGTGTCCTCATTGCTATTAGCCAAAGTCTGGGAGATATGAACACAGACCTTCCAGTCTCTGAGGAAGAAATGTCAAGTGTCCATATTCCAATTCTCAGTCTCTGCAGGTTGAGAGTTTGGGGGTAGGGGCAGGGATGTGTACTCCAGTGTCATACTCTGGATCAGGAAGGAGGTGTGTTCAGAATCCTCGGTCTCTTGCAAAAAGGAGGTCAGGTGGCTTTAGTCACAGCGAGGTGCATGGAGTGGGAAACCCACTGTCCTCTCAGGGAGTAGATTCCTGCAGCTGCGTAAAGCAGGCAGGAGATCTGTGCTGGCTGGCCTCTTGCTGTCCTACAGTTGGGGGTGCCGGAGTCTAAGGCAGAAGGAGGGACTTACAGGAGGAGGGGGGTGTCTCGCCTGCCTTCTCCACTCTAGTGGAGCTTCCATCAGCTCCAGAGCCTTCTGAGTTTGGAAGTTTGTCACTCTTATTATATCTTCATCCAACTCACACTGCCCCCAAACTTCTCACTGTCTACTTCTTGTATTCTGCTCTTCTCAC
>NW_006188210.1:0-589 GCF_000334495.1 Tupaia belangeri chinensis | reverse complement strand
CAGTCATTTTCCTGCTGTCTTTGAAGAATCTTTGCTAAATATTATTTCTTAGAACAGAAATTTTTATAACTATCCATAGTATAGTCTGTAGAAATGTCTGGAAGAGGGCAGCACTGAAGGCAGTAGTTTTGATCACAGCTTTTTGTACTTGAGCATGTACTCTTTGAGTTCCAAGACCTCCCTGTGCATGACGGGGGTGTGATGACTGTGATCCAGGCCGGCTGATGCTGGAGTGGGTCGAGATGTGAAGACCGGGGTTGGAGGTGCCTGTCTCTCACTCTGTCTCTTTTTTGTGGGATAAATAACCTTTACTTTAAAAAGAGAGATAATAGCTCTGGACTGGAGTACTTGTTTGCTTGTCCCGTCACCAAGGACATGTGTTTTCACGTTTCTATTCCAACTGGACCTCCTTTCACTTTTTTCTCTAATCTTTCCAGGCAACGCACCTGTCCTCTTCCTTTTCATTCACATTTGCTAATTTTAGCCTAGATAAAAATTCCAACGTGTTTTAGATAGATTTATTATATACAATTTCTAAGTTATAACTCAGGAAAAAGGTAAGTAGGAAATCACTTGAGGATACCAGAAC
>NW_006188209.1:0-589 GCF_000334495.1 Tupaia belangeri chinensis | reverse complement strand
ACGGTCACAAACTCACAGCCCAGAGTGCCTGACACACACCCATCTGCTGCCCTGGCACAAGGCCCCCGTGAGCCGCCTTGAGGGGCTTCCTGCCCTTGGGCACAGGCCACGATGAACGCAGCCAGGCCTGGAGCACCACGGTCTGCCACCTACCCTGCCGATCTGGAAGAGGGAGCCCAGGATCCCCGTGGGGTACACTGTATGTGGCAGACCCTGGGAACCACGACCTACGTGTGACGGGGAGCTTTGCACCCTCCCCACAGGTGAGTAGCTCTCAGGGGCACCTTGGGAACGGGAGAAAGCAGATCTGGGCGACGGGCTGTGCATGGAGGGAGGAGAGGAGAGAGGCCAGCTGCGGACGGAGGCCAGCTGCAGACCGAGGCCAGCTGCGTCCTGAGCTCGAATCCTGTGGCACTCGGGAGTTGCTTTATGGACCCAGCGCCAACCTCTGAAGGTGGCTGTGACCAAGGAAAGGAGTTGCCGTGGGGACCAAGAACTGTCAGGGACAGACCAGCTCAGCAGGTTACCAGAGCAAGGCCCTGGGGCTGAACGGGAGGAAGAGGAAGAGGCAGAGACTGACTGAGGCCCA
>NW_006188208.1:0-589 GCF_000334495.1 Tupaia belangeri chinensis | reverse complement strand
TCCCAGTGCACAGCTGATGCCCTGTGGGTTGCTGTCCCATTTGAGTCTTCCCAGTCTGTGGGTGCAGAGCTTCAGGGCCCAAGGCCCAGGCGTCCTGGAACCAACTGAGAAGCCGGGCCTGGCCCCTGACCTCTCAGAGCTGAGTGCCCTCAGGGTTTGTGGGCTTTAGAAATGACCACGTGGGCAAGTCAAGTCGGGTTTCCTTCTGGAAGCTTCTCCTGTGCTTGTTGGATTGCTCTGTACCCTGGGCAGCCCATCTGGAGCTCAGCTCCAGGGAAACGCTGATGCTCACAGTGTGCATGCACACTGACCGAGCAGGCACCCTGCAGTTGCGAGCAGCATGACTGCCAGGACATCCCACCATGACTTGGCGTCTGGGCCGTGTGGGCAATAGTGCTGCAGTGCAGGAGTGGGAGCCTGTCTCCCTAGCAGTGCAGCCCAGTGAGCCCCTCCCTCCCTAACAGTCTGCAGACCCCTGCCTGCCACTCGATCACTGGGTCTACTGTCACTGACCTACTTTTTTTAAAATTCAGTTTTATTCATCAGCAGCATTATTACTATTTTAAAATTTTGACCCAGAGAGAGAGAG
>NW_006188207.1:0-589 GCF_000334495.1 Tupaia belangeri chinensis | reverse complement strand
TTCTTGAATTTAGGCAGTGAGGTAGGTAGAAGTATTCCTGTGCTTCACGGAAACTGAGGCTTGAGTAATTCTGTCATTAGTAAATGATGGAGCTCGGTAAGCAGATCGATTGAATCCAGTACCCTTGGCTGGATTACATTTAAGAAAAGAGATGCAGAGAAGCTAGGTGGTTTGTCTAAAATTGGGTAGTAAGTTAGAGATTTACACTAACATTGCAGGAACTCCTAGTACGAGAGCGCTGGCAGAACGTTCTGAACAGGCGTGGGCCAGACTTTCTGGGCGCTTACAGCAAATAACTGCTTGGTGCTACATGCCCTGGGCATTGTGTATAGAGACCTGGTGTCTGTGTGAGGGAGGGAATGAGTTGGGCTGTAAAACAGGCAGAGATGTAGGAGGAAAATGGAACCAAACCCTCTAGCATTGTGCCTTGGGCCCATTTCATCCTCTGGGAAGTGAGATAACAATACCTTACTCAATAGGGTTGTTGTATCAGTGAGTTTTTATACATATAAAATATGTGGAAGAGTGTTTGTCATACATGAGGCCACTTCAAAAAGTTCATGGAAAATGGGATTCAAGTACAAGTTTA
>NW_006188206.1:0-588 GCF_000334495.1 Tupaia belangeri chinensis | reverse complement strand
CTCAGAAGCTGTATGCCAGATCTGTAGCCGTGAATCTATACTGTCACAGGGAAGGGGAGAAGGAAGGCTATATCTGGCTGTGCAGCTGAAGCAGACCTTTCTGTGGGACGATTATATTTACCTTACATGAGAGGAAGAAATCCGAGGGGCAAATACATATGTCTGAAAAGAAGCTCAGCTGCAGTAACAGTCAGTGAGCCACGGCAACAGCGAGGCCTCGAGTTTTTGCACATCAGTTTGGCAAGAATGAAAGGCTCTTGAGGACCATTTCCTGCTCTCACACTTACCCTGCTCATCTCCTCTCTCATATTCAGTGGGTATAAGATACGTTACACCACGTTAATGTACAAGCCCTAAACATCAATGCTGTTCACAGTGGTGGTGTATTTCTTGCTCACATTACATGTCTACTGCATGTTAGGAAGAGGCTTGGCCCCACATTGTTCTCACTGGAAGGCCCAGGCTGGCAGCACTGTACTCTCTGGCACATTGCTAGTTTGGGCAGTGAAGGAAAGAGAACACTGGAGTTTTTGGAGGTCTTGCCCCAGCAATAAAATGCTCCAGCCCCAGGGCCAGCAGATGGCATAG
>NW_006188205.1:0-588 GCF_000334495.1 Tupaia belangeri chinensis | reverse complement strand
TGCATGCCCCAAATCCCAAAAGGAGAAATGGGAGGGATGGATTTGCAGTGTGGCTTTCTCACTTTTCATGTCTTGCCCCCTCTCTGTCTTTTGCTCTCGCCATCCCTCCCCCCCACACACACACAAAAGAGCAGCCAGGAGCCCTAACCTTATCCAAGGTGTACAGGCTGCCTGGGCCATCTGCACACTCAGCAGCATGACAGCTGCCAATCAGCAAGACGGGATTATTACAGCCCTGCCATCAGGTAGCTGCTGGCTTAGGTGAGTCACTTCCCTGCCCCTGCCTCAAGGCCTAGCAGCTAATGGTCCCTTCAGGTTGCTACAACAGCCCAGACGGTCACAAACAGGAGGCTTTCCACACTGTGTCATCAGGATGCCTGGAGTGCTGTGACAAATTCTTACAGAGAGTCCTGTTAGCAAGCTTGACAGTACAGTGCAGTCTCCCCCTGGTCAAAAGGCAGCAACAGCAGCTTAAAAGTGCCATCCTTGTTTTACTCAGCTCAGAGCAAAGGTCGAAATGAGTACCACAACTCGCTATCTCAAAGGTCCACGGCAAGAGTTCAGTTCCCCGAGTATCTTCCTGAGAAC
>NW_006188204.1:0-588 GCF_000334495.1 Tupaia belangeri chinensis | reverse complement strand
CTAATACTTACACAGTGAGTATTACCAAACAATGCCTAGCATGCAGCTAAACATGGCAGAAGCAATGTAAAGAGTAGCATGTTCATGTGAAATGGAAAAAGAGTTGGGGAAGGCTTCACAGAGGAGCTGCCATTCAAGTCTCAAAAAGAAAAGAAACAGATAAAAACAAAATAACTAATGAATATTTGCCTTTAAGAAAAGGTCTATTACTTTTCTCCTTATGAGAAATAACAGAGTTCAATGTAATTAATTGAGAACCAGTAATATTTCTACGAGCCAGAGAGATAGATAGAGTACAATAAAACAAATATCTACTTACAATAACAAAATCCCAGAATAAAAAACAGAATGTCCCAGACTTCCACACATAGAAGCCCAACAAAGACTGATGGAGAGAACTAAACACACTGGAATAAATACGAACAATTCTAATTCTTGGATGGGAAGAATAGAAGCAAACACTGTAAATGGCATATTTTTCCAAGCAAATTTTCTATTGACATATAATGCCATGTCAACAGGAACATGAATGGTACCTGTGTTTTGTATGTTTTCATTACACACTACTTAAATATGGCCTTTTTTTTT
>NW_006188203.1:0-588 GCF_000334495.1 Tupaia belangeri chinensis | reverse complement strand
AAAGTTAAATAAATTTTAAAAAAGGAAAAAATTGCAAATTATTATCAATGTTATGAAATAACAATATGGAGTTAAATGGGAAAGAAACCTAAAATCCTTTGGGAAGGAGGATCACCTTTGAAATAGGGAAGTAGGGAAGGAATCTCTAGGAAGTAATATTACAGCTGAGATCTTTGGGTGGCAAGGTACTAACTCTGTGTGAATGGGAAGGTGAAGCTATCAAATTCCAATGTCTTTGAGCTGGAAGGAGCACGGCCTGTTCTAGCATAGGCAGGTCAGTACATTGCAGTGTTATAAGCCAGGTAGAGTCCTGCAAAATGAGGTGGGAGAGGTGGATTCACAAAGATTCTTGGACTTTTTATTTAAATGCTTTGATGACATATGGATCTGTTCATATAGGCTGGATTATGCTCATGCAATAAATGACCCCAGCTCTTGAAGCACATATTTATTATTTCTCAGGTAGGTCACCTTCTCAAGGAGAATTGCCTGAAATGCAACTCCAGTCTTCACTGCAGATTCTATGCCAACAGAGCTGCTTGCCTGGGATGTTGTTGATCGTGCTACAGGATATAGAAAAATAAAGGG
>NW_006188202.1:0-588 GCF_000334495.1 Tupaia belangeri chinensis | reverse complement strand
TGCCTACTGAATCCTCACTGGTTACGCTGGTGCGGCAGTGTGGGAGGGTGGGGTTCAGAACCTTCTGAGAGGGGCACGCACCTTTGCACACGTGCGACGTGCTGTCTGCTTGGGACACGGCCTTGACGCCCTCCCCATGTCCTGGCTGGACCAAGATACCTCAAGTGAGGTGTGTGCCCTGCTCCTGCAGTGCCAGCAGGGCCCTAGTGTGGGCATCCACACCTCCGGGTTCGTTCATGGCTGCCCCGTTTTGCACTGCTGGCTTCTGAAACGCCCTCTTACCCTGAACTACGCACAGGACTGATGGGCAACCCTGGACTCCAGGTCAGCACCAGCTGCTCCCCCCTCCCCAGCTAAAGAATTCGCCTTTGGTTGTGTTCTTGGGTTATTCCTTTCTCCTACCAGGAGGTGTGTGCACTCCCCAAGGAGAGAGAAAGACAGAGAGAAGGGGAGAAAGCATCCTCAGTGGGGTGCGATCACGCCACCATCCCTGCCCCTCCACTTCTCTCCCCTTTCAGGACGTTGGGCATCGGACACACTCGCCCAGGGTTTTCAAACGATAGCAGCTGGCATTTGAACCACATGATG
>NW_006188201.1:0-588 GCF_000334495.1 Tupaia belangeri chinensis | reverse complement strand
ACCCCCAGGTCTTCACCTAGATTTGCTACAAAGGAGCCTCTCTCCATTTCTTCCACTACCGAATAGGGCCCCAACTCGGCGCCTGCCCCAGACATGCTCAATAAAACAAAGAAAAGGAGGACTTGCCTTTGTTTGCAATTATGCATTGGTCCAATCTCCATTGCTCTTTCCTGAAAGTTTGGTCCAAAAGAACTTCGGGTATGCCCAGGATGCTGGTAGCCAGGTCCTAGGGTCCTGAATGTCAGAACTGTGCCGCTAAATAGAGTTTTAAGGCGGTTTCACACAATTACTGGTGGAGAAAGCAATTCTTTTGCTTCCAGGTGGCGTGAAGTGTTTGGCTGGATGCTGAGGCTGCATAGGCAGTTCCAACATTTTCCATCTTCTTAACCTGCAGCGCCACCATGTGTTCTGTTTTGTATTTTCTGGCTTAACATTGGAGGCAAAATAACTTTTAAACATAGTATTTACACCATGTTCTATTTTCATACGGTTTTTGTGTATACAGCTAGAGCTCTGTGTCATTGCACAGGGAGTAGTACAGAGCAACTGTCTCTTAGGTTATTAGTTGTCAAATTGTGTTCAGGTGGT
>NW_006188200.1:0-588 GCF_000334495.1 Tupaia belangeri chinensis | reverse complement strand
CTGAAATTTATTTTGTGAATTTGTAGATGCAAGAGAGCTTGGTGAGCTTCTATAGAACCAAAGCCACAATTAACTAATAACGTTTGTCCCTAATAGTAGGGAAAATAAGTATATGACAAATTCCAAGAAGTCTAGGCCTCATGTAAAGATTTGCCCCACCATCCTTCTTTAATGCCTTTCTTGTGCCCACCCTTCTGGTTTGGGACTTTCCTTAATTTTAAAATGATGTCATGTCAAATCTCTTATTAAAAGATTTTATATACAGCATATATTGTATATTAAAATGTTAATATTTAAATCTAATAAGATATAGAAAAGATTTTGTGTGTATGTTTATGTGTTCTCCTGAAAAAAAAGAATAAATCACCTTTTCAGGTATCCATAGAATTTACTAAAATGACTGTACAAAGGACCAATCGACTCAATAAAAGCTCTAGTAGAGCTATAATAAATTACTATTCTCTGATATAAATGCAATATATCCAGAAGTGTAAAATTATAGAAAAAAGTTTTTTACAAATTTTGTTTATCAGATGGCTTGTGTCCTCTCTGAAAAGATACAGGGAGAGAGAGAGAAAGTGAGAAATC
>NW_006188199.1:0-588 GCF_000334495.1 Tupaia belangeri chinensis | reverse complement strand
GGACTCAAACTGCAGTCAACCATCTGGGAATACAACACCTTAACCATGCCCCCTGCTGACCCTCTTATCTGCTTATCCTTACAAGAAGCAAAGGAAGGTGTTGTGAACTGGATTGTGCCCCACACAAGATTCAAATATTGAAGCCCTAACCTCCAGTAGCTCAGAATATGACATTATATGGAGATAGGTCCTTTAAACATGTCAGTTAAAGTAAAGACTGTCAAGGTGGGCCCTAGTCCAGTCTGCCTGGTGTCTTTACAAGAAGAGGAGATCAGGGCACGTAGAGAGACTCAGGCCCTTGTGAGCAGAGGGAGAGCTACAGGAAGAGGCAGCAAGAGGTTGGCCGTGAGCAAGCTAAGGACCCGGCTCAGAGGACACTGACGTTCTGCACCTTTGTCTTCAACTTCCAGCCTCCAGACTTGTGATAAAATAAACTTCCATTGTTTAAGAATCTCCTATCTTCTTAATTAAAACAAAAGGATAAATCAGAAAACCATGAAACTGGTTATCTACAATGGAATCTGGAATACAGCAAAAGGCATACAGGAGAGGGTTTTCTTTTCTTTATAGAGGTTTTTGCTATAGGGC
>NW_006188198.1:0-588 GCF_000334495.1 Tupaia belangeri chinensis | reverse complement strand
GTGTGCATGTGTATGTCCACAATCGGGCCGGCTGAGACCAGGTGTGGGTTGTAGCATGGGGACCCAGTTGAGGCTTCTTGTCCCTGATTGGGCTCAAAGAGCAACCTGTCCAGGCGAGGAGACAGCGATGGCGAATAGCAGAGCAACTCAGAACTCAGAATTAGGGCTTCTGGCTCCGAGGCCAGAGCTTCCGCTTAAGATCATTTAAGGATCAGTTAGGAATTTTTGTTTTCAAGCGTAACTCTAAGTCCAGACTAACTTAAGCTAAAAGTAATATATCAGGAAGGGAAAGGGTACTGAGTAGATCTCAGAATTGAAGAGAAGTGACCAACAAACCAAATTTGGGGAAGGCGAAGAACGGTTTCCCCAAACACCTAGGAAATAAGCGGCCCCAGGCCTTAGCACTGGGCACTCTTGGAGAACACAGCTCTAGCGTTTGTGCCCCACCCAGAGTGTGGGTCTTCGGTGGGACAGTGGCTTAGTCACTTGTCCACTCTTCTGCTGGGGGTCGGGTGGAGGGATCTGATTGCCAGCCCCACTGGAATCCCTGCATCGTGGAAGGATGGCTGTCTCCCCAACACAGCCTCC
>NW_006188197.1:0-588 GCF_000334495.1 Tupaia belangeri chinensis | reverse complement strand
AAGGGCACTGGACTCCCACATGGCCAGCCAATGGTTCACTTCTGCAGGAAGGGGAGAAGGCAGCGCTGTTCTCCCAAGTGTAATCACTTCTCAAGCCACGGATAAGTTGGATTTCCCAGAATTTTCCCCAAAGTTCTCAGTCAACTGTACAACTTCAGAACCACTGAGAAAAGAAATCTTCTCTCTTTTTGTATCTATCACTAGGAGTCATTTAACTCGGATGTCTCGCATAGGCAAACATTTTAAACCCATCCGCAGCTATCTGGGCTGGTTACTTGAATTTGGAAGGCATCCCCTTTACTTCATAAGCTCTTTGAGGAAATTTGAGTACCTGTGCCCATGAATATCTCTGGAGGAGAATAATGGTGGTAACAGGTGCCATTTACCAAGCACTTGTGGTGTGTCCACACGGTGCTGACCACCTTACGTGGATCATCTTTTATCCACACAACACTCCCTTGCATGTCCAACTGCTGAGTCTCACAGGTCTAAGAGCTGCCTGCTGGAGGGGTTCCATGACTTGAACACTGTCACGGAGCTGGTAGGTGACAGCAGGCATTCCACCCAGGGTCTATACAGCTCTTGGCT
>NW_006188196.1:0-588 GCF_000334495.1 Tupaia belangeri chinensis | reverse complement strand
TTTTTTTTTTTTTTTTTTGCCAAAAGACAATTATTAAAAGACACAGATACGATTGGTTAAATGTTAAGAGACAGCTTACATAAATGTCCAGATAGGCTTAGGAGACTGCCTTATTCATGAAAATTAGTTGTCAAAATAGATTAAAATGACATTCTGCAAGAGAAAGCTCGGATAATGCTTTGCACAAGGCTTAAGCATATTCTGTACTTACCTAAGGCACGTGTATTTCCAGACATCAAAGTAATCTCTAAATCTCAATAACATGTCCGTTACATTTTCAAGTATTTGTAGCTAAGCACCTGCACTGCTTTTTACTTCAGTATATTAAAAGCGATGGAGGGAAAAAACCTCAGGGGTCAGAAGAGCCTCATTCCTAATGAGGACCCCATCTCCACTGTTTCTGCTGCTTCTAGTAGATTCGTAACGGGACCGAACTGCAGCACTCTGAAACCACTGTCCTCGCCCCTCGGGAAGCAACGGGGTAAACTGACCAACACATTTCCAGCAAGGGATAAGGGATTTAACTGCCTTGGTGCTCTCGAAGCTCCTTAGAAGAACGGGACCAGCAGTTAGCAAAATGGCTATGTC
>NW_006188195.1:0-588 GCF_000334495.1 Tupaia belangeri chinensis | reverse complement strand
AAAACAAAAAATCCTACTGTCTTTCTGCCTCTCATCTTAAAACTAAACTAAGCCTGACCTGAAGGTGGAAGAACTCACTTTCTTTTTTTTCCCGTGGGTTTGGAATCAAGAAGAAGGCTCTTCTTTTGCTTGTACAAAACAGTAGGTCTCTGTTCCATTGAATTTATCAGTTTCTACAATCATCATCACATGTATAATACTTCATGAAATACCTGCTTTGGTAGGTGAAATGTACCTTTTGTGATTTTCCAACAATTAAACTTATGGTGATATTTAAAATATATTTTTTAAAGTTTAGTTATTTTATTCAGATAGAGCACATATGGATGTGAGGAAAGAAGGACCTTTTACAGGATCTGGCTACACCACCCACCCCCTTCTCCCAGCCTTCCAGCTAGTTAGGATCTTGGGCACACGTACACATGCACCTAGTATGTTTCATGTCCACTAGTCTGGGGATGTAAACCTGCACCTAGTCACGTGGCTTTTAGCAGGGCAGTTCAGTACACAACCAACTATACCACAGAGCCTGGGCTTGAGTTTTAAGAATACTTATTGCAGGGCCAGCATGTGGCTTGGTGATTAAGG
>NW_006188194.1:0-588 GCF_000334495.1 Tupaia belangeri chinensis | reverse complement strand
TATTCCATTGTATGGATATACCATATTTTATCCATTTATCAGTAGATGGACATTTTTTTCCATATTTCGGTCATCATGAATAATACCGTTGTGAACATTTGCTTACAAGTTTCTGAGCGGATTTTCAAGTCTGTTAGGTATGTGAAGAGACTTCAGAAAGCTAATGGAATGACAGAATTAAAGTAATATTTTATTATGGTACAAAAATGTGAACCCCATGCATAGTTTTTTCACAATACACACTTTCTGTGAACTCTTTGAGGGTCTTTCATTTAGTACAGCCAGGAGCAGAATTTTGGGGTCAAACAGTGAGTCTGTTCGAACCTCCTGAGGAACCAGACTATCTCCAGTGTGTCTGCACTGTTTTATGCTCCCACCGGCAGTGAGGGGCTCAGAGTTCCCACATTCTTCTCAACAATTGTTACTATTGGACTTCTCATACTTCATGTTCAGATGCAGTTGTCTTGTGGTGATTCTCAGTGTTACTCATAGCAGAAAGGATGCGTATTTGGTCACAGGAACTTATTAAATGACCTCCATGTGGTGGTGCCTGCCCTCAGTGCTTGTTCTGACGTTTGCTGTGACGCT
>NW_006188193.1:0-588 GCF_000334495.1 Tupaia belangeri chinensis | reverse complement strand
AGAACAAGGCCAGGCAGGGTCAGTAGGGAGCCCAGGCAGGCAGACTTGGGGCATGCCATCTGCCTGATGCCACATGTGTTGGAGTTCTAAGAAGGCCCCCAGCCTGGTTCCCGGAGAGCTCACTCTCAAGGTGTGGGTGTGTGCCTTCGGAAGAAGAAGGTGAGGCCCTCGCGGCGGCCAAGTTCCCTCAAGCCTGGCTTTACCCAGAAAAAGGCACGGGGCTAGGGGGCTAGGGAGCTGGGATGCCGAGGGCAACGTCAGACCGCGGTAACCTTCCTGCGGGGCTCACCAGAACCGCTTTGGCTTGGGGAGGGAAGGGGCGGCAGGATTAGGGGCAGACAGAAAGGGATCTCATTAAGGGAGCCTCCTAGTCGGAGCCTCCTCGTCCCTACCAGGTAAAGGAAAAGCTCAATCTCTGAATTGGTTATTAATAGTAGACTTTTCTGTGTGTGGTAGTAGTACTTCATTAAAACCATATCCTAGAACAAAGAGTTGTTCTTTCATGTTTCTTTGCTTTGTTATTGCTCTGACAGGAGTTCTAAAAGCAGGATTTTCCAAATCAAAGGATCCCTAGGGTGGTTGTCTGCC
>NW_006188192.1:0-588 GCF_000334495.1 Tupaia belangeri chinensis | reverse complement strand
CCCAGCATGCTTTTCAAGCCACCAGGTCCAGCCCTCCTAGCCCCAAGACTTAAAAACATACAGGACACATGCACAAGTGCACCTGCTTTTGACAGGATGGAGAACTGGAGGAAAAAGAACCATGGCACAACCAGACCCTGTTAGGGGACTGTCTCTGTCTGTCTCTCTCTCTCCATCCTGAACATGCTCTCTGGCATAAAAAATAGTTTACTATCAAAACAAGTTTTTTGTGTATTTATTTATTTTCTTCATGAGAGAAAGAGAGCTCTTCACACCACAATCTTCTCCCTTCCCTGCAGCTAGCTGAGGACGAGGGCACGCCCAGCATGGTGGGGTAGACGGGGCAGTGCAGCCTTCCCCCCTTGTCTCCAGACCTCGTGGCCACACTTCTACAGCTGCTGGGACTGACCCTCATAATAATTAAATCATCTTCTTGTTGTTTTTAAATAATTAATGTTTCTTAGAATGAAGAAAACTGAAATTATTCATATTTACTATACACAACTCCAGGGAGATACCCACGACAACTGACTTCCAAGAATCAGAAACAGCCCTTGCTTTGAATTTATTAGAGAGCCTGAACTGCGT
>NW_006188191.1:0-588 GCF_000334495.1 Tupaia belangeri chinensis | reverse complement strand
TTTTTTATTCTTTCCCCACATCAGTCCACAGTTTGGAAAGAGTTGTTGTTAGCAACTATCGGGGAACAGTTCACGGACTGTGCCGCAGCAGGTAAAGAAGCCCCCGGCTCCAGTCACCCCTGCCTGTGTGTGCGTGGCACGTGCTTGTTCCCTGCAGAAGTTTGTGTTTATGTGTTTGCCTTTTCACATGTACCTCAGTTGTTGAATTTGTAGGTATGCAGTTGTTTCGATTTTTCAAAATGTGGTTACAGTGTTTCGTGTTAGATGTGTGTGTATACATCTATATGTTGTATATTTATGTATGTGCATATTTTATATACATACGTATATATGCATATGTATTTTTCCTCTCATAGCTCAGTTTAATAGTATCCACAACTGTCTGTCCACAAAAAAACAGGCAGAGGGCCAGTCTCTGATGGGTGATGGTGAAGTGATTGGATACCACATGGCCAACGCTGTGGTTAGAGGCTTGGCTCTAGCAGCTTAAGAAACATATCGGGTGTGTGTGCGTGTGTGCCCAACACCCCAAAAGGAGGGACAAGTGGCAAAGGGATTGCAGTGACGCCATGCCCCATGAGGAGTGCT
>NW_006188190.1:0-588 GCF_000334495.1 Tupaia belangeri chinensis | reverse complement strand
CATTATGCCAACTGCTGGTCCCAGGACCCAGCCCTCTTGTTCCTCATTCTCAACAACAACATAATCGGCTCGAACGTCATGGCCCTTAACCCTAGGGGAAAATGGGAGGCAAACACTGACCCAGGTCTGTCTTGTAGACCCCACCCCCTCTGGGTCCCGCCACCTGAATCTCGGCTTGGCCTCCAGGCTGGTCTCACCACCGACCCTGGAGAGCGTGCCCACACAGCCGGACGCTGCTCGGCTTCACCCTTGCCAGGCCCAGCAAGCGTGGGGAGTCGGCTCCTGCGCGGGGTTGGGGAGAGGCTGACGACAGTTCGCTCCCCTGCAGATGGGCTACGTGCGGGAGTACATCCTCTGGGCAGCGTCCAAGTCCCAGCTGCTGGCCCACCAGTTCATCTGGAACATGAAGACCAACATCTACCTGGACGAAGAGGGACACCAGAAAGACCGTGAGTGTCCCTCCCTTCCCGCAGGTGGCACTCCCCGTCCTGAATGCCCTCCGCGGCCTCCAGGACCCATGGGCTGCACTGCCCCAGCTCCGGCCCCTCCTCGTCCATCCTCTGGCGAGGTGCTTCTCCCTTCCAGCAC
>NW_006188189.1:0-588 GCF_000334495.1 Tupaia belangeri chinensis | reverse complement strand
ACCATTATGCCATCTACTGGTCCCTAAATTCAAGTATTTTGAAAAATATTTCATTGACAGAAAGTGGCACATAGTGCGTTTAGGTCGGTCTTCACCATCCAACAAGGCTGTATCGACCCATTCTAAGTGACTGCCACTCTCTAGGTCCCGGTTTTTTTGTTTGTGTTTTGTTTTTCTATCATGAGAAGTTTCTGAGTTTGAGTTTCTCCTAAGTACAACCTGACCAAGAGTTTGAGTGCAAGTAGTTTATTAGGTTAAAGGCTTCAGGCAGCACAGTGGGGAGTAAGGAAGTGAGATGGAGGAAAGAAAGAGGATGTTCATCAGTGAGTGAAAAATCAGGCAGAAATCTTGCTGAAGACCCTCTGAGATGATCACCTCTGAGTTGTTCACCAATGTCTGTTCCTCAGCCCTTGTCCCTAATTGCTTGCTGTTTGCTACTGGGACACTTAGACCTATCCCATGTGACTCAGGCATGCTTTCAGCCAGAGCACACCCACACGCAGAGAGCAGTGGGAAAACATTTAAGCATAGGAACACCTCCCATGTGGACCAGGGGATGTAGGCAGAGCCAGCAGCCAGGAGGTGATC
>NW_006188188.1:0-588 GCF_000334495.1 Tupaia belangeri chinensis | reverse complement strand
CACATGTGCCCTATAGCAAATTAAAAATAGTTATAATCACATTAATAAAATTAAAATTCTTTTTTAGAAAACTACAATTTAGTTTTCTTAAAAACAAAAAAGAAAGAAAGTGCTCTTGCTAACATTATCACACAGGATGTATACAATCTCTGCTAGACGCTGAGGTGTCCACAGCTAAAGAGATGGAGGACATGATAAGAATGTCTGTGGCTAAGCAAAGACCATGAACAAAGAAAGGAGAAATGGTCTCCATAAATTGGCTTCATGGTGCTGGTGCCTCATCCTTATTTTCTCTCCTAAGAAGATAATGGAGATGGTTTATCTTTCGCTTATATTCATTAGTAAATCTCTAAAATATTCTCTCTTATTTATGATTCTTCCCAAAAGTTTCCAATCTTTGAACTGCCCAAAACATGGCTTAAGCCCAGCTCCACACTGTACAGATTTAGTCTGGAGTCGGGACCTAAGCTCAGGTCCTGCCTTTGCCCTTACTGACTGGCCGACTGGTGGGCTGCCATCTTTCATTGGTGCAGTGAGGATAATAGTATCTTCCTCATGGGTTCTTTTTAATCTCTAACAATTATTTAC
>NW_006188187.1:0-588 GCF_000334495.1 Tupaia belangeri chinensis | reverse complement strand
CCCTGGGCTGGAGTGACCACACAGAAGGCCCAGCTGGTGGCTTAGAGGGGGCTTCTTGGTCTCGTGTTGTTTTCCCACCATGTAAGATCTACATTTTCTTCTGGATTCTCATTCTCCATGGGGGAGGGGGCTCTGCTTTCCTCTCTTGCTTGTACTCTCTTTCTCCTCGCCAAGTGACTCAGGCTAGCCTTGCCAGGTACACAGCCACCCTGTTGTCGCCACACTCTATCGTGACCCATTCTCCATGCTCACTTGCCAACTTGAAGCAGCAGCTAATGGAGGAGCGTCAGCTCTCCTGCCTGCCGTTGGAATATCGATGCCTGTCTTCAGCAGCTGTTGGATAAGCTCCTCCTGTGCTTGTCACTGCTAGGGACAGGTGGGTCCCATCCCTGCCACGCCGTGTCCTCGTTGTAAAGAGCACGTGAGTGCATGGCGTAAGAGTGGTCTTGGTCAAGACAGGTCATGCCGTGGTCTTACCAGAAATCTGTGATGACTCCTCTTTACTTTCTCTGGTCCATTTCATTGCAGATAACAGAAAACAGCTGAAACTGGGTGCATCTTGCAGCTAGAGGTTTATTTAGTTCATGG
>NW_006188186.1:0-588 GCF_000334495.1 Tupaia belangeri chinensis | reverse complement strand
GGGGACAATGTCTAAAGACCATGGGCCCAGGTCATATGGGGCCTTGGCTGTGGTGGTGAGGAACTGAGATTGTTTTCTCAGTGTGATGAGAACATTATAGAGATTACAGATGGAGATGGATGTTAGGTGATTCCAGGTTTAACAGACCTCTCCGGCTGCTGCAGAGAGGTCTGAGGGGTCAGGAGTGGAGGCGAAGCCCGAGAGTTGAGGCTGCTGCAGGTGAGTGAGGTGGTGAATTGGGTCTACTTTGAAGGTGTGGCTGATGTGACTAAGAAGTGGTAAGTGGTTTGGGTCTGACAAAAAGGATAAAAGGAGAATTATTCCTGTGTTTATGAAGAGTGATGTCAAATACCAAGAGGAGGATATTTGGGAAAGTGGCGGTTTGGAGTAGGAATGAAATCATGGGCAGAGAAACTGTGTCTGAATGGCAGAGGAGAGGTCGATACTAACATATTTTATAAATAGATCAGGAATGCAGATATCACCAGTATCTTCTGAAAAATGATGATAATGTTGATGATGGCATTGATGCTGTTGGTGGTGATAATGACGGTGGTGATGAAGGTTATTGTGGTGGTGATGATAATG
>NW_006188185.1:0-588 GCF_000334495.1 Tupaia belangeri chinensis | reverse complement strand
AACAAACAAAAAACCAGGGAATTACATCCTTATAATTTGCTCACAAGAAGGGCCTCAGAAAAGGGAACAAAATCTCCCTGTCTTGCAGTCAAACCCAGAGGAGTCCAATCTCCCTCCCCCTTATAACCCTCACAGGCAGCAACACAGGGAGGTTGATGAAGAGCCACAGGGGACAGCTGCCTCAGCCTCATTCTCACTGCCCTACACCCGAAGCAGATGTAGGGAGGTGAGGGGAGAGCAGAGCCCCAACTCCTCAGAAGCCTTATTGCCTTTGAGGGAGGCACCCTCAACTGAAGGAGACTCTGGGGTCACCCATACCTTGTATATGTCCCTATAACTGAAGGGCTCAGAAGCCACCCTTATCTGAGAAGCCTCAGGCCCTTGTTGACCTGTTTACATTAGTTTTTATACCCATCACCTGACTTGGGATGATTGTCTGCAGCTGTTGGTTATCCTTTTTTACTGCTGAAGAAAGAGAGAATAAAGGGGGAGGCTCATAAAATTTTATTAAGGGTTGGGGAGGGAAAAATGGAGGAAAATCAGGATAGAATATAGAGTTTTCCCTTCTACATGCCCCAATTGGAACCC
>NW_006188184.1:0-588 GCF_000334495.1 Tupaia belangeri chinensis | reverse complement strand
CACAGTCAGTGATGTGGGAGTCCAGTGTCTTCACCACAATGCCACCTTCTGGCTCCTCTGTGTTAACTTTGAACACTCACTGTCCCATGGAATTATTCTAACATTCCTGTGAGATGAAAATTCCTCTTGATAGGCAAGAGAATTGAGGTTGGGGGTAGAAGTCACTTGTTCAAGGTCACAGACCTAGTCACTGGGTGAGCTGGGATTGAATGCCAGTCTGTGCCAACATTCACTCTCCCCACCACCCAGCGTCTGTGGTATCTGTAGGAGGCAAGGCTGGAGGAGGGGGGCTTCTACTTTCTGCAGAATAGGACACATTTCTTAATTTCAGGGGACCCACACTCCTCTCATGGTCTGGTGGGGGGAAAAATAAGGAAAAGACAATGAGTCAGTCAGGCTCCCTGTCTGTCCTGGGGCAGTGGTACAGTGGTGTGGATAAGGGCACAGGCTTGGGTTCAAAGCCTGACTCCTCCACATACTAGCTGAGCACCTCGGGCAAGGTATTTAACATCTCTTTTCCATATGAGTCAAATGGAGAGATATATTTGGCACCAGACCATAGAAAGCAAAAGCAGTCATGGTGAAAGT
>NW_006188183.1:0-588 GCF_000334495.1 Tupaia belangeri chinensis | reverse complement strand
AATAGTTACGAAAGACTCTTGGAATAAACATCTGGATGCTAATCCCTGAAAAAAGGCATGCAAAAGTAGGTTTGCAAGAGAGAAGAAATAGTGGTTTTAATTTGTGTTGAGTTTAAAATGCCCTTGAGCCATTCACATGGGAATGATACATGGTTTGGGAGCATATGATCAATAGAGTGCTCAGAGTCATCAGGAGGTAGTTGATCATCAAGCCCTTGGGAGTCAATGAAGTCACCTAAGAGATGAGTATACAGAGATAAGACTGAAAGTACAACACCAAGGACTCCCAACACATATTAAGAGGCGTGCAGAAAATGGATAACAGAAATGGGAGGACCTGCAGGCAAATAAGGTGTTATGAAAGAAAGCATTTCAAGAAGAAGGAATGGCAATGGTGCTGAGTGATGCCGAGAACTCAAATATATGACTGAGATACGTCCATTAAATTTTGCAAAAGCATTGTCAATGGTCTTGATGAGAACAGTTTCAGGGAGCAGCAGAAGTGGAAGCCAGATTGCGTTAGAATAAGAGTCAAGAGAGAGGAAATGAGTGTGGACAACTCTTTAAAGAAGTCAAATTATGAATGGC
>NW_006188182.1:0-588 GCF_000334495.1 Tupaia belangeri chinensis | reverse complement strand
CATCAAAGCCCCCAAGATCTCCATGCCTGACATTGACTTTAACTTGAAGGGCCCCAAAGTGAAGGGTGATGTGGATGTCTCTTTGCCCAAAATAGAAGGTGATCTCAAGGGCCCTGAGATTGATATCAAGGGCCCTAAAGTGGACATTGACACACCTGATATCAATATTGAAGGTCCAGAAGGAAAACTTAAGGGACCCAAATTTAAGATGCCAGAAATGAACATCAAAGCCCCCAAAATATCCATGCCTGACTTTGACTTAAATCTTAAAGGGCCAAAGGCAAAGGGAGATGTGGAAGTTTCACTCCCTAAAGTAGAAGGTGATCTAAAAGGGCCAGAGGTAGACATTGAAGGTCCTGAAGGGAAACTAAAAGGGCCCAAATTTAAAATGCCTGATGTCCATTTCAAGACTCCACAAATCTCCATGAGTGACATTGATTTGAACTTGAAAGGACATAAGTTAAAAGGAGATTTGGATGTTTCCATTCCTAAACTGGAAGGAGATCTGAAAGGCCCCAAAATGGAGGTCAAAGGTCCCAAACTGGATATAGACACTCCTGATATTGACATTCATGGCCCAGAAGGCAA
>NW_006188181.1:0-588 GCF_000334495.1 Tupaia belangeri chinensis | reverse complement strand
GCAGGATGATGAGAGCCTTTGCCCACCTCTAGCCCAGAGCAATGCTAGGGAAGAGGGTCTCTCTGCTGCCTCCACCTCCTCTGAGGAAGGAGTTGTGGCCCAGACAGAAGTGGTCTGTGTAGCAAAAACTTAGTTATTTTAAATGGCAAAATGGAAGAAAGAGGTGGGACAGAGCCTAGGAGAGACCACAGGCAGAAGGTCATGGAAAGACCCGTGTGGGGGGAAAAAGATGGGTGGAGGGAACATAGATTTATCTAAAGACACCTAAGGTCCCCAAATACATGAATCATTCAATATGTACCCCCTGACACTAGAACTAGTGGCTTCAGAGCCACCATCCAAAAGCCGTGGGCCCCTACCTACAACCTCCATGATCCCAAAGCAGAAAATGAAACAAAGAGCAGTCATTCCAAGTGATGAGTTCCCCAAACTATCAGAGAACCAAACCCAGGCCAACCTCCTGCTGACCACATGGCGGCCTGTGAGGAGAGGGCGAAGTGTACTGAGAGGTGTGGAGAGGACGGTCCGTGCAAGTGATTCTCAAGGGAACAAGCCTGTTCAACGTCTTAGCTCAGGCCCTCATGACAA
>NW_006188180.1:0-587 GCF_000334495.1 Tupaia belangeri chinensis | reverse complement strand
ATGGTTTCCCTACTGATGGCTTCCTTCTCCTTTATCCTTTCATATTCTGTTCTTCGTGTGCTCCTTTCCCTCCCACTTCTCTTTATGTTATGGGATTGACCACAAACTATTGTAACAGCAAATATCTTTTTTTGCCAACGACCGGTGTTTGCTTCTTGGGGGCAAGGTCACCTCTATTGAGCATTCCAGTAGACCCTTCATCCAGCCTCCCCTAGGTACATCTTATATAATGACTCTGCTGTGTTTGTCAGAACTAAGAAATTAAGCCCAGCTGTGATGGTGCAGGATGTCAGATGCCGCTGTGCAACCCTGGAGCCATGCGGGAAGGCCCTGAGTTTGGAGCTCAGGTCAACCTGGATGCATCTTTCAGTTCCTTGACCCGTTTGAAGCATACCAATCCGCCATATTGTAGAATGTTTCTCACTTTGGGGTTGTCTAATGTTTTCTCATGATTATACTGAAGTTATAGACTTTTGTGGGGGGAATTCCATAGAACTGATATTCCCTTGTCATTGCATGATAGCCAGAGATGCAAGACATTGGCATAGCTTATTACTTGTTATGGTAATCTACCTGTGTGTGTGTGT
>NW_006188179.1:0-587 GCF_000334495.1 Tupaia belangeri chinensis | reverse complement strand
GCGGTGCATGTCGGTATTTGACTGCATAGATGCTGCCTCTGCACCAAGTCCGCTGGGGATGAGTTGCACTTCGGGGTGCGCTGACCCCCGAGTGAATGCTGAGCGAGATGGCGGGCCGGGGAGGGGGACTGGACAGCAAAATGAAGACAGGAGGAAGGGAGGGTCCCTTGGAGGTGGCAGAGCCCATGTGACCCGAAGTTTTACCCGGAGGAGATGGAAGGCAAAGCTTGGGGTTGGAACAGAAGCCGCCAAGGTGCCGCACTCGCCACCAGGGGGCAGCAGAGAGTCGTAGCCTTGGGCTAGGCCAGGACAGCTGTCCCCACCTGCTGTCTCGTCTGTGCCCAGTCTGTCCCCGAAGCCCCGCTGGGTCCCGTCGTCTCTGCAGTCCCTTGCATCGTCCCTCTGCAATCCCCCGGTTTCCTCCTCGTCCACCTGCGCGGCTCACAGTCTGCTCTACCCATAGGGCTTCCTGGTCCACCCTTGTCCCAGCCTCTGGCCACTGTTGTCCCCTCTCCCCAGAGCTCCCTTCCTTCCTGAGTCAGTCCTTAGACAAGAAGTCTCCGCCGTTCACCTCCTCTTTCCAAGCC
>NW_006188178.1:0-587 GCF_000334495.1 Tupaia belangeri chinensis | reverse complement strand
ATAAAAAATGCAATATGCTTGAATCATCCCCAAACCATCAGCTTCACCCTGGTCTGAGAAAAAGTTGTCTTCACAGAACTGGTCTGTGATGCCAAAAGGTTGGAGACTACTGAACTAAAGGATAAAGAATATTATAATTATTTTTATCCTACTTAGTGTAGAAGCTTAACTTTGAGTATAGCCTGATTGTAAAGAAAATATAGCCATTTATTTATATTCTGTAATGATTTATCAAATGAAAGTAAAATCTCGCTTTCTCTCTCTTTCTCTGATCTCAACTATCACTTGTCACTCATTTTTTCCAGCACAACTTCCATTTGGGTTACTATTTTTTAATAATGTGTTTGAGTGGTTCCTCTGTGTGAAGTTGATTTTGGGAGCTGATCAACAAAATCCAGAGGTCAAATTTAAGTCTATGCTAGATATAGAATATCAAATTTCCATTAAAATGCTGTAGACGCAGTAGACAATTGACTTATATAAAATACATAACAACTTGTTTTTTAATCTTTTATTATTTTATAGCATAATTTCCTATTATGTATTTTTCCCGTATCTTTTTTTTTTTATTATAAATTTTTTTTTCT
>NW_006188177.1:0-587 GCF_000334495.1 Tupaia belangeri chinensis | reverse complement strand
ATGTATTTATTTTTTCCATGAGTGAGAGAGATACAGAGAGAGACTGGTACCCCCACAAGGTTTCTCATGCCGTAATCGCCCCAGCTTCAGCCAGTCCCAAATCACAGGCATGCGTGCCCGGTATGCCCACGGAGGTCTCTGGATGCAAGTCCGAAGCCTTCCCACGTGGCCCGCTTCACAGAGCAGAGCGGTGCCACAGCACACAGTGCCCAGCGCCATTTTCTGGCCCCGGCTTTGTCCTCACTGCTAAGTAGTGCTCCACCGCGGCCATATGCCACACTCCGCCCACTCTCGTCTTGACGAACATCTGGGTTGGTTGCAGCTTGGGCTACTGTGAAAGCGCCCTTTCCCATGTCCTCCCAGACTTAGGGTCTGTTTACGTCCACCTGTTCAGCTCGCTAAGGTAGCCTGGGGGATTTCTCCTGAGAAAATCCTTAGGCGTGGGATTGCTGAGTCGGGGGAGGTGATGTTTCACCGTATGCTATGATATGTTGAATTTCAGAACAAACACTTTTCCCAACGTGGCTGTTCCATTTTACATTCTACCAGCAACACATGAAAGTTCTGGTTTCTTTTTTTTTTTTTTT
>NW_006188176.1:0-587 GCF_000334495.1 Tupaia belangeri chinensis | reverse complement strand
TTCTGATTACCAGAGGGTCACTTTATCTTTAAGGACATACATAGATTGAAAACAAATGGATGGAAAAAGACTCCTGCAATTCTTAATCAGAAAAGAGTAGAGATAGCTACACTTACATCAAACAAAATAGACTTCTAGCAACTGATAGTTTTAAATATTTATTTTTATGTCATTTATCAGCTTTTTCTAGTTTTCTCAGTGGGAGCACTATCATACAATAACAAGTGCTATCAGCCACATAATTCTGTTGTCTCCTCTATACATTTTGAAGACAGCTGACAGGATTTTGCAGGGGATTAGATATAAATTTTGATAAGACTAAAAAATGATTTCATGTTCTAAGTTTAAGAATTTGACAGGTAAAGATATTATGCAATTCGTATAAATAATTTAAAGCAATACATTTGAAAATGTAAACAAAATAAGCAATTACATAAAACAATATAACTGGCAAAAACTCAAAATAGTTGGGGCCAGTCAGACGCAGGGCAGTAAAATGTGATGTTCAGCAAGGCAATTACACAAAGGGAAGTTCTCAGTTCAAGTCCAGAACCCTCCCTGAATATGCAAGGTACCTGCATGCCCAT
>NW_006188175.1:0-587 GCF_000334495.1 Tupaia belangeri chinensis | reverse complement strand
AGCCATTACGCTAACTGCTGGTCCCACGAAAGCATATTTTTAAAAATCTCATGTAACATGAATCTTAAAGAAGGACAGCTCTGGGTTTGGTAATGTATCAGTTAGCTATTGCCGTGTAACTAACCACTTCTAAAGTTAGGGGCTTAAAATAGCAATCATTATCCTTTCGCTCCCAGTTCATCAGGTCAGCGAATTTGTCTGGGCCCAGCTAGGCCATTCCTCTCGTCTCACCTGTGCTTCTGCATGTGTTAGTGGTCAGCTCTGGGCTGGGTGGTCTGGCTGTTGGCTAGGAGGCCTCAACAATCCTGCCCAAGTCTTTCATGTACCTTAAGCAGGACAGCTGGGCTTTTCTGTATGCTGGATGTAGGAGTCAAAGAACAAGAGCAAAGGTGTCAAGGCCTCTTGAGAATAGGTTTGGAATTGCTACAATTACTTCTGCTGCCACTATTGGCTAAAATAAATCACTAGGCCAGCGCAGACTCAGTAATGGGGAAATAGACGGCGCCTCCTGCTGGGAGACACTTCAAAGTCACATTGCCAAGGGTGGGGTGGAGGACTGGAACTATTTTTGCAATCAGTCTGCCACA
>NW_006188174.1:0-587 GCF_000334495.1 Tupaia belangeri chinensis | reverse complement strand
CCATTGTGCCATCTGCTGGTCCCAAGTAAATCTATAGGTTTTACAACTCATAAAACATTACCAAAGTCAACAGTTTACACTATCAGAAAGGTAAATGAACAAAAACTAATGACAAATTATGTCTGTGTATACACATATAAATATTAATGGTTATATAAGTATTTATGCTGTTAAGCATGTCTTTTGTTTTAAAGTGATGAAAGTATAATTTTTTATAAGCTACTGTAACTTAATTTTGCAATGTTTATGAGAATTGAACCATGAAAATCCATTTAGCCAGAAACTCCACTTCTAGTATTACTCTAAACACATGAGAAATATTTTCAAGGTCAAATGCATCTGAATAATGGATATCAACTTTCAACATTGATTATATTTAAAGATTTTAAGTGATATTTTTAATTTTATTATGCACATTTAATGTATACAAATTTATATATATATAAAATAAGATCAATAGAGTGAAAACATATATCCACTCTCTCATTACCCATTTTCCTCCACAGCAAGATCAGCTATAATCAACTCATTCAAAACCAGTCTGAGGGGCCAGCAGATGGTTACATTTCTGGACTCCCACATGGCTG
>NW_006188173.1:0-587 GCF_000334495.1 Tupaia belangeri chinensis | reverse complement strand
GCTGCCCTCTTGATCAGTGCCCCCCATCAGATTAGCATGAACTTACACTGACATGTTGTTCACTCGTGGCCTTGTCATCTCTGAGTTTGGACCCATGTACCCCAACTGTGGTATTGTAGAGTGGTCTCCTGACCTAGAAATACATCTAGCTTCACCTTTCCTGCATTCTTAACAAATCAAATGAGAGCTAGCCACAGTGGCACACTACTACACAATGGCGAGGCCACAGGGGAGACCAGGGTTCAGTTCCCAGCCTGCCCTGAGCAGCTCACACGTGGTGGAACACACCTGTGGTCCTAGCTGGGACAGAAAAGACTGCAAGGAGACTTTGTCAAAAATTTGTCAAAAACTTGTCAAACTTGGTCAAAAATACTTATAACTCTTTCTCTTATCTCTCATGGGAAAAAATCTTGGGGCTGGGCAGTGGCACAGCAGTAATACAAATGGACCCAGGTAGGAGGATTTTGGGTTGGTCTTCCAGGACCTCTCTGTGCATTCTGGGCACACATATACCCATGACCGGGGCCTACAGAGACTGAGATGGCTCACATCCTGTTAGTGGTGCCGTTCTCCTCTCTCTCTACATG
>NW_006188172.1:0-587 GCF_000334495.1 Tupaia belangeri chinensis | reverse complement strand
GCTTTATGAACGCTCCTCATTTCAGCAGCCCTGTGTCTTAGACATCGTAGTGCTCACTGTTTGACTCCTACTAACAGCTCAGAAAAAAGAAGTTAATTCATGATTCTGTGAGGAGAGGAGATGCGTGTGTTCCAGCAGGTCACTGAGGTCACATGCATTCTGATAAATGGCCCCCTTTTCTGGACTCGAGGTCACTCGGCGATAGACTGCTGACGGGTGGAATGGAGGTTTCGGTCCGCCTGGCACTCGGCACTGTTCTCTCAGAGTGCAGACGTGTGCCATCGAAGTGTGCCCCCTCGCTCGACAGACAGAGCACGGTGTTACTCATCCTGGCCTGCTGCCCAGCACGCGGACTGGGCGGGGGGTACACCAGCGATATCTATATCAGCAGCTCGGTTTTGTCACTCCCAGACTTGGTTTCCTTTACTGTCCCTAAAACGTGAATTAAAATTTGAATTACATTTTCATGTCCGCATCAAGATCTTTAAGGAGTCTGTTTCTTACCCCTAACCTTGTTTCTCATCAAGGTATTAATTATAAGGACGGGATGCTTTTTACCTTAGGAGAGGCAAAGTCTCATTATAAAA
>NW_006188171.1:0-587 GCF_000334495.1 Tupaia belangeri chinensis | reverse complement strand
GGTCCGGGACTCGAACCGCAGTCGACTACAGCGACACAGCCATTACGCTAAATGCTGTTCTCATATTTCTCTTTTCTTGCATCAATCGCACTGGAAATGTAATGCTGCCAGGGTCCTCAGCTGACTCATTTTAAAGCAACATATGTGCAAACTGTGACACCAGCTTTTATTGGCCACGTGTTGTCTGGGGCCGAGTTGTTAATCATTTATTTTACTTCATGACTGTGAACCAATAAATTAACAACTTTCCCAAAGTCCCCTAGCTCATTAGTGGCAGGACCAGCCCCGAGCTGCTGACTCTCGGCTCAGTTCACTCTGAGGCGTCGCCATGGCCAGCAACTCCACCTGCAGCCCGGCCCCGCATGTGACGCTGTGAGCCAGACGGTGGCTAGAGCAGGCCACTTCCTCTCTGGTCGCAGAGTCTATTTAGGGTGACAAGACAGATGCAAAGGCAATAATCGGGAGTGACAAAATCCCATTCTACAAGAGCTGTGCTGTCCAATTTGGGAGACCATGACTACATGGCTATTTAAATTTCAGTCGTCGAGTCACGCAGAATTAAAACCCGGGTCCTCAGAGTCCTTAGC
>NW_006188170.1:0-587 GCF_000334495.1 Tupaia belangeri chinensis | reverse complement strand
TAAATATCTACTGGAATCAGTGAATTTTGAAGTTAAAGAGGAGAGTTAAGAATAAGTTTCAGAGGTAAAAATTAACCTGTCAATGTTACATAATAAGAATGTAGTTTACTGAGAAAGTTTTTACTCTTTCTGAACCTCGATCCGATGTTTTTCCCTCTACTTCACATGGTGATATGAAAAAGAAGTGTCTGTGCTTGGAAACTTTAAACTTAGTTACAAGTCTTCACAGATAAAACTAGTGTTAGAGCAGTCCAGCTTTGTATTCCACTCACAGATGGCATGACTATCAGATGGAAAATATTATTTTTCTTGGCTATTTCATTTTTCTTTAAGCTGTAACAATTTCATGCATCATGGTAGACACCACACTGTGCTTAAAGGTATGAAAATACATGGCTGGAATAGTTACTCAAAATGAGAAGTTAATTAAAATAGAAAGAATGACATAATAAAAGAAGAAAAAAACTTGGCCAGTAGTTGATGTAGTAGTTTAGGTGCTGGATCCCACAGCAGTGACTCTGTGGTTTAAGTTCCAGACCTGGGAACTTGAAAAGCTCACCAGGCATGTGTGTGTGCATTCCCAAAAT
>NW_006188169.1:0-587 GCF_000334495.1 Tupaia belangeri chinensis | reverse complement strand
CTCTTTGGAGAGAATAACGGGACAGGTACTGCAACTTTGCTACATTAAAGCTACCACCCTGTTTCTGCACCCTACCCCATGACAGGAGTATCAAATCTGATGTACCATGTGACATCGAAAAGAGTCTAAAGGAATAGTTGGATGCTAAAGCTGGCAAAATGACAAAATAAAATTAGGTGACAGGTGTGCATAAAAGCAGTCTCAAAGAGTAATTGCATATGGCATTGTTTATATTTAATTCCCAAGTTTTCAAAACTACCAATTGAGAGAATCATGTCAATGTGTGAATTATGCAATTTCTGGAGAAAGAATAGCAGACTGTGTTAACCAGTTTCAGTATTATCATTCCCTAAAGAATTAGTCCATTTGCAACGAAGAAGAGAGAATATGGGTTTGTTTACCGGATATAAAAATAATTTTAAAAAAGCAAGCTTAGTGGATCTTGGGAAGCAAATTTGTTTATAGTCATCCTAATTTTAAACATCTGGAGTTCTCACTCTGCTTCCTACTAATTTCAGCTGCACTTTTGGCAGCTCAGGCTTTCTCTCTGGAGTTTGAATTTTCCTCTACCACTGTGGAGAAGGCCA
>NW_006188168.1:0-587 GCF_000334495.1 Tupaia belangeri chinensis | reverse complement strand
ATTTTGAAGCCACTGGGTCCAGGAGTCAAACAGTAATCAGCCCTGTGAGAGTCCAGCAATGCCACCACTATGCCATCTGCTGGCCCTGAGTTCTTAACAGCATGTAAGGGGTGAGGACTTCTTTCCCCATATTTTAAATAAATCCTCCAGCAAAGCACACCTCCGTGACTTCCACTGGCCTTTCCAGTACTCTCTGGTTAGATTAGGTTTGGTTCTTGCTGTATACCAGGCATGTGACTTATACTTAGAGAGTTAGATACAGGGATTATAGTCTGATGTAATGCATACTTGATTGCAAATAATGAATCAAGCACAGAACAGCAAACTCTGTCCCCAAACATTAACAGTACAGTGTTCAGAATCTGAAAGTTGATTTGTCTCATGGGGCCTGCATAAACAGTGCAGACAAAACTTTCCTTAAATATCTTAACAGGATTTCAGATTTGGCTTTGCTCCCCTATGGCTAACTGACAAGCAGTCATCGTCATCATCACCATTGGTGCTGTCACTCACCACTCTGCTCTTCTGCCTCCCTAGACACACTTCTGCCACAGACTTTTTTCATTTTTTTCTTTTCTTTTTTTTTT
>NW_006188167.1:0-587 GCF_000334495.1 Tupaia belangeri chinensis | reverse complement strand
CAAGAGCACCGGTGGAGCCCCCACCTTCAACGTCACTGTCACCATGACTGCCAAGAGTGAGTTTTGAACCCTAACCCTCTAGCTCCAAGATCTCTAATGGACTGCCTTCTGTTCATCTGTTGGGGTTTTTCTCTGTGTCATTCGCAGTGTAGTCAGCAGTGTACTAACACTCTACTTCAGTCTGCTGCTGCACTGGTAGTCCCCCCAGTTCTGTCTCAGTTCCTCATCTTGTAATGAAGAAGCTGAACTGCATTACTTAGTTCGTTCTCCTTGAGCCTTTGCAGATGAAAAACTGTTTTCTTGGAGTTGGTAGATTGTTGGGGTCCTGGTCCTAAATCAGCATTGAGCTCTTTTGAACCTTAGAGGTAGCAGGCTCATCCACAGCCACTTGTGGCTGGAACACCAGAGTCCACAGTCCTGGGCCTTTGACCCCTAAATTTTAGTCTGTTCCTCTCCAGCCTTTAAGCTTGATTTTCTCCTTTTGAAAAGCTCTATTGTTTCAGGGTGACTGACAGCCTGCCTGTGTGTGGGGGGTTGGGAGGGAAGAGGTTGGGTTACAGCCCCTAGGGCTGGACAGCTGCTCAACA
>NW_006188166.1:0-587 GCF_000334495.1 Tupaia belangeri chinensis | reverse complement strand
TATATATATATGAAATAATACCTATGCCATAAGATTTCTGCAAAGGTTATGTGAACCAATAAGCACAATAGCACATTTATTTAGAGTGGTGTATGAGAGATTAAGCATCAACAGAAATATTACCTACCACTAGTAAGTGTGTGTGCAACTGTTTCTCTAGTAAATTGCAAATACCTGGAAGACAGACTCAAGTTTTAATAACAATTTTAAAATCCAAGAGTTTATACATAAAATTTCATTTGATTCCTTTGATAACACTGAATCTGGCAGTTTTCTCCTCGTTTTAGAGGTGCATGCTAAAGCTCAGAGGTGTTAAGTTCATTGTCTAAGATCTCCAGCAAAGAAAGGGGTGGATTTAACCCTATGTCCCTTTCTTTGTAAAAACCCTGCCATTTCCATGATGTAGCGAAATAGGAGAAGTAAATTGTCACTCAGGGTTGTCCATTGCAAGCAACAGAAATAGAACTTTGTTAACTTGAACCAAAGAGAAGTGATTGGACAGGGACTTGGTGGCTCTCAGATGGAGAGGCCAGCCAGAGAGTGAGGTCAGAGAGGGCCGGCAAGGGTCCTGCAGCTCAGCCTGTCAG
>NW_006188165.1:0-587 GCF_000334495.1 Tupaia belangeri chinensis | reverse complement strand
TGAAACTCTCTTCCTCCAAGAAGTTTAAGTCCTCAGTAGAGTCCCAGCTTTGGGGATTCCAGTCTAATTGAGCCACTGCAGCACAGATTCATGCTAGTGGCATTCTCCTCCCCTTTACCTTTTTGCAAAGCTGCAGACTAATTCTTGTAATTGTCCTGTTGTTTGCTCTAGGTGTCAATTGAACAGATCTCTAGCCTCAGCCTGTGAGACCCATGTGTCTGACTCCAAGATTGGAGCCCCTGCCTCAGGCACTGTTCTTTTGCATAGGCAGCTAACTATTGTTATGTTACTAAGCGTAGAGCATAAAGAAATGGTCAGCAGATAGTGGCAGCAATAGTCTTGACTTTCTTTTCTTTCTGAAGTTTTCCCCTTCTCATTGAGTGCCCTTAGCTGCACTAGTAGTCTTATAGTTATTTTCAGGACATCCACATACTCAAACAGTAACTCCCAACCCTCTAAAAGACCGGTTACCTCATACCACATCAAGGTGGGGCCCACCCTGGTACTTCCCCTGTGGTATATCCTTTTCTCAGTTTCTCCTGTGGTCATTGTAGTGGGGTGCTCTTTGGTCAGCCATGTGGGAATCC
>NW_006188164.1:0-587 GCF_000334495.1 Tupaia belangeri chinensis | reverse complement strand
ATTACACTAACTGCTGGTTCCCAACATTTGCTTTGCTTCTACAGTCACAGGTCCATACTGAAAAAGATGGAAACATTCTGAAGAAGGTGATCAAAAAGAAGACAGAGACAACATGATAAGGCTAAGAACAGAGAAGCTGGGTTAGAGAGCTCAGAGCCTCAGCTGCAAATAATCACAGGCAGTGATGAATGGTGATGCAAAGGGTCATTATACTCAGGATGGGGATGGCATGCAATGATAATGAATATGTTTGAGGAAGAATAATATAACCTCATCTGGTATGGATGGGTGGCATCAGCATTTAGGCCGCTGGATAGGAGGGTAGGTTGGCATTATTTATAGCTACAATGTAGAGCTATGACAGAGCTCCATTGTAAACAATGCCTTTCAAGGCAGCTGCTTTCCATTAAAAACATGTAACAGAAGAGTTGTAAAGGGCAGCTGAGGATGGCGGCATTAAAGAGGGCTGTCATCTTTGCTAAATGTAGGACTCATTTTAAATCCTATTTTTATTTCCATTTACATTTCTTTTAATATATGAGCAAGGTTTCTATTTTTTTAAAACAGCAAGATTTAAAAAAAAAAAA
>NW_006188163.1:0-587 GCF_000334495.1 Tupaia belangeri chinensis | reverse complement strand
AAAAAAAACAAAACAAAAATAGAAAGAAATAATCTGATCAACTGCTGTTAGAATTAGTGTTAAGATTCATTAGATTTTGCATGTCAGCATAACCTCAAATTGCCTAGTTGCACTTAATGTAGTCTTAAGTGATTGGGGTAGGCACTTCTCTTTTTAAGTGTAAACTTATTAGTCCATGCGCTAAAAAACCAACAGCAACAATAAAACACAGTAATGACTTATATTCTAAATATTTACAAAAGAAATTTTCAAAAAGTAAATTAAAAGCATTTTAGAACGTTTGCCTATTTTTCTTTTTAAATTCTATATTCTCTTCTAATCTGGCAAATGCACATTGATAAGATTCCTTGTTATTATTTATTTAACCATCTGTATTTTTATAAAATTTCTCTAATAAAAATATTATCTATTGTTTTAAAAAGAAATTATGTTCGAAATGATATATTTAAGCTGTCTCCATGGAATTCATCTAAAGACTCTAAAGAAGAATTTCAATTTGACTACATATGCAGCTCTTTATAATGTGTTCATTATAGGGCCAGCAGGTGGCATAGTTGTTAAAGGTACTGGACTCCCACATGACCAAC
>NW_006188162.1:0-587 GCF_000334495.1 Tupaia belangeri chinensis | reverse complement strand
AGGAAGGAAGGAAGGAAGAAAAAGCTAAAGAAGAATTAGCCATAAAAGAAAATGAGCAAACAGCCAACAAGGAGGAAGCAAGTTCACCCAAAGAGCCAACTGACTGGATTGTGTGTATTTGTTTGTCACCTGCTGTTCCCAGGGAGGGTGGCAGCGTGCAGTTCTGCTCACACATTGGAACTGCGAAGCAAGTCCTGGCCAAGCGGAGAATGGGGGCAGTGCCTTTCCTCGACTGCCAGCAGCTTCTCATGTTCCCGTTGCCAAGAAAACTGGCAAGGTCAGGGCTCCTCTGTATTTCTCACTAAGAAAGATTTTAGTACGCCATGTCTTTGCTAAGTCAGCATCTGTTTCCATAGAAACCTAATCTTTGAAGTCAAGTAGCAGAGAGGCCTGGGTCTGGCTCCTCTCGCCTCTGGGATCAACTCAAGGCAATGACACAGGGGGGCTGTCCATCTGGGCCACCGGCCCTGGTTTGGTTTGGTTTTTGTTAGGAACCGTGAATGATATTTCTCCTGGACGTGGAGAAGTCCTCAGGGCCCTTGTTAAGGCCAAACAATCAGCAACATCTCGACTGGACTTTGTGTGCC
>NW_006188161.1:0-587 GCF_000334495.1 Tupaia belangeri chinensis | reverse complement strand
CCTAAAAGTAGAACAAAAATTTTATAATCTTTTATATCAAGAGGGACCTCTGTTTTGTGCCTGGGGTCCGTTCAAATCTGAATCTCCACAGCCCCCTATTTTACACTTATAAAAACCAAGTCTTTTGAACATACTTTACTTCTTGTATTTGCCTCCAAGGAACTATCATGAAATGAACCAAATGTTTAACATGGCAAATTATGTTACTTATATAATAGGATTCCTGAAACCCTGCAGCACAGAGTATTGAAAGAAATCACAGAAAAGGGGAAAATTGTGGTAGCATGCATGGCCTGACATTTTCTCACCAGAGCTTTGGGGAAGCAACAACAGTGGTATATGCAGTCCTTACTGCTTTGCAGCAAAGGTAAGTTAACTCAATATGGGAAAAGGGGTCAAGCCTTTTCCGTAGCAACCTGATAAAGTTGAAAGCAACAAAGGCCTTGCAAGTGGTGGTCCCAAGCACTAACCAAAGAACAGGTCCCTTATGTACTCTGCGGAGAGGTCTGAGGTTGCACGTTGGCTCTTTTAGATAACTCTTGCATGGAAGAAAGAGCGTGGTCACAGACTTCATCTTCAAATGCAGG
>NW_006188160.1:0-587 GCF_000334495.1 Tupaia belangeri chinensis | reverse complement strand
CAGAAATAGAAAAAACAATCATAAAATGTATACAGAACCATGAAAAACTCCAGAGGCAAAGCAGTCTTGAGCAGAAGGAACAAAGCTAGATATACTACTTGACTTCAAAATACACTGTAAATTTGTAGTAACCAAAACAACAAACTGCTGATGTAAGAATAGACACGTAAACCATGGAACAGAGTAAAGATTCCAGGAATAAATTCAAACATTTACAATCAACAGACAGTGGCACTGAACACCTAAAGGGGAAAGGATATTTTCTTCAAACAATAGTGTTGAGGAAACTGAATATCCACACACAAAATAATTAAATTAGATCCTTATCTCTCAACACATGCAAAACCATCTCAAAAAATAATTAAAGACTTGAATATTAGAGCCCAAACTACAAACCTACTAAAAGAAAACATGACATGGGTCTTCTTTTACTAACATGCATCTTTACTTTCCTCTAAAATAGATTTTGTTTGAGATTTATTTTGCCTGTACTGTACTTTATATGTGATGGTAGAAATTTGTTTAATGACACATTTAATATTTAACCTTTATTTATTTTGCCAGAGGGAATGGGCATTCACCAGAGA
>NW_006188159.1:0-587 GCF_000334495.1 Tupaia belangeri chinensis | reverse complement strand
CTCACTCAAGTGCATGGTTCCTATAGCAAATTAAAGAAATAATAAAATCAAGCAACCCTTTAAAAAGTAAAACAATAAATTTGAGATCCATGTGATCACAGTCATGAAAGAGGTGTCTCTCCTGCTCAGGATACAAATTATAGTCTGAAATCTTCCAGTACTGGTTTTGTTCTGCTGGTCTCCTGCATTCTCTTCCCTGTCAGACCTGATACATACTAAAGCAAAAGCCTGAGAAAGGGAAAGCCAGGATTGTTTAAACATAGAAAAAAGAATCTCTTCAATGAGGAGGGCACATGGCTCTGGAAAACAGATTAGAGAGCCAACCTCCAGTTGGAGGCTAGAAACCACAGGAAAAAGACAGAGGAGAAAGCTTGTTCTCCCTTTCCTGTGGCCCTGAGTTCAGCAGATACTGGCAGTCTCTGAGTTCTGTGCCTGGAAGGATTCTCAGCCCAGCCACAAACCCAGGGCTGGCTCTGGGATGTGGATTTTACTAGGTTGCAACGTGCTCTGCGGGAAATGTAGAGATGTCTCACCTACTGGTCTCCGTGTGAGCGTGTGTGGTCCTGAGCTAGGATAATTAGGAAAGG
>NW_006188158.1:0-587 GCF_000334495.1 Tupaia belangeri chinensis | reverse complement strand
TGTTCTGTCCTGCCCTGCACCTGTCATGCAGCCACTGAAGAAGGGTCTTTTGTGGCTGAGAGAAGGCTCTGTGACCCTTCACAAAAAAGTCTTCAAAACATTCTGCCTGGGACCTGGAGTTATGTCTGGGAGATGTCTCTCGCACCCCAAGTTGGGCATCACCAGCTTGGCCACTACTCTCTCTGCACAGGAGGGATAGCAGTCTCGGAATGCTCCTACCTGAGATCTTCACTCAGATGGGGGTAGGGGGCAGCTTGCTGCGGGTCTGGCCTACGGAAATGAGATCTGTCTCTCACAAAGAGACTACAGCTATTTCTCCTGCATTCTCTGAAGTCCCAGGAGTCTGCCTGGTGCCTAGAGTAGATGAGAAGGTAGGAGAGAGCAAGGTACATGGGATCCATTCCCTCTCACTCTTTACTTATGTCTCTAGAGGTCGTTCTACTTTCACACTCAGTCTGCCCAATTTCCCTCATTCCCAATGGAGAGATTTGCACATCAGGCTTATTTCTCACCCCTGAATCTGCTGATTAAATCTCTCCTTTTTTATCATTGTTTTTTCTTATTCCTCTCTCTCTCTCTCTCTCTCT
>NW_006188157.1:0-587 GCF_000334495.1 Tupaia belangeri chinensis | reverse complement strand
GTGCATTAAACTGCTGCAGCATTACAAGGTTCGTTTCCTTGAATTTAAGGTGCTGTAATAATAAAACACACAACAAAGAAATGAATACTGAGTTTAACCATCTCGAAATATTAACATTTAGTAAAGTTTCACTGATCAGTCCTCACATAATTTAGGCTTAGCAAATATGTTTTCAATTACATTAAATCAACTGAATGTACGAAACGTATATAACTTTAATCCACCCAATGCACCATTGATGGAATCTATGCGACATTGAATTCTCAGTGAGTCCTTCTGCAAAGGACATCCCTCATTTATTAACAAACTAAGATTCTTAAAAGTTGTATAAATATGAAATAATTTGGCTTCTTTCAGGCATTACAGTGACATGAGATGTATTACACTGACACTGAATTCACAAAGTAAGGACTGGGAACGTAAATCCCAGAACTTTACAACGTAGGGCTCACGACACCCTCGAGAACTAGCCAGTGACTAGTATTTGGCGGATTTTATGTAGGCTAGTTAAGCTGGCTGCAGAAAATTCAAATCACTAAAACCGAAATGTTAATGCAAGTGCTCTGTGTGAATTTGGACGCTTTCTT
>NW_006188156.1:0-587 GCF_000334495.1 Tupaia belangeri chinensis | reverse complement strand
GATTTGATTTATAGCAAATGCTTGATAGTTGTCATATACGAATCATCCATTATAAAAAAAAACTTAACTATTGTCAATCAACACTGAACACAATACTTCCGTGTTTCTTCCACAAGTCTTGAAATGAGAGCAAGAACATTTGTGATAAGCACAAAAATTAAAGAGTAAGCATAGCAAAGACTTATTGTAAAATTATAGTATTTGAAAGCAAATTTCAACATTTGGTGCCATTTTCTTTCTTTTATTAAAAATCTAATAATAGAACTTTACACATGTAATTATTCGGAATATATTTTGAGGCCTGAAAAATAGATTACTTTTAAATATTCTTACATCAAAATATATATCTAATATTCTCATGAATATTTTCACAGAAATTTAATGCGCATATTTCCAATTTAAATCACACATTCTCAAAATGTCATCTTAAAAGTAATATGCTGAATCTTTCTATTATCAATCTTGAAAGGTCTTCTTTTGATTAAGAGCAACTTGAATATAAAAACAATACTGTTTATTTCCTCAAATCAAACTCACAAAGTTTTAGATTTTGAGCATTCGGTTTTCAATTAATATGAAAAAAAAAA
>NW_006188155.1:0-587 GCF_000334495.1 Tupaia belangeri chinensis | reverse complement strand
AAAAAAAATACAATAGCAACAACAAAGCCTGGATAGGCAAAAGAAAGAGTAATATTTTGTTTCTTTTTCATGAGTTTTTGTTTTGTTTTGTTTGAAACATCAAAGTATCAACAAGTAAGACTCTTAGGGAAAAATGTTATTGTCAGACATTCACTTCATTATAACAAATAGGTCTATAGCCTGGGGTTTGAACATCAGTTCATCTGGCTCCAAAACTTATTATAGCATGCTGTTAATTCATTTTCAAAGTTTTCTTATTCTTCTGTCAGATAATTCTCTATATTGATTCTGAAGTTATGTTTTGTTAACAAAAAGTGATTAGGGAGAGGACGGATAGTCTTCTTTTAAACCCTTCCTTTCCGATCGTTTTATGATAAACACAGGGAGTTTCAGTTTTGCTAGGTAAAGAAGTTCTTGACTCTTGAGATCTGTTTCACACTCATATGAATATACTTAACACTACCAAAGTTTAAGTTTTAAAATTATTAATATGGTAAGTTTTATGTCATTTTCTTTTTCCACAATAAAAAAATAATAATAATAAAAATTGACCAGCTCATAGCATGGTGGTTAAGACAGATGGATCT
>NW_006188154.1:0-587 GCF_000334495.1 Tupaia belangeri chinensis | reverse complement strand
AGTAATTACATGTAAATCAGAAATGACAGAAACAAGAAACAACACCCTCTCCCTACTATCTCCAAACAAGTCCACATTCTGAGGGACTGGGAATTTGGACCTACACATACGAATGTGGAAGGACACAGCTCAACCCAAAGGAACTGGAAATGCCAGGCCTCAATTCATTCACTGCCTGTAAATCACTGACCACCAAATGACTGTGTTGCCCATCCTGAGGGATCGCGATTTGTGTTCTGGTGACTAATGACCTTTCTCTGTGCACAGGCAACGCTCAGATGATGCCCCCTCCACCTTACGCCTCTAAATATGCCCAGTAACAATTTCTAGGATAGTTGCAAGGTTCCCTCTTTTGTTGTTCCCAATAACTGAGTGACCAAGGCCCAGAACTCTCCTGAGATCTTGAGTCTTGGCCATACCACACAGCTAGCAACCTTCCACACTAGGAAACGTTCTGGGCTGTTCTACCTGGATCCTGGTTCACGTACTTGTACCACTATGGACGCCTGGAGTCGTCTTAGAGATCAACTATTCCAGAGATTTTGAACCAGTTTGCAAATATTAGGTTATTGGGAAAGTTGTAACAC
>NW_006188153.1:0-587 GCF_000334495.1 Tupaia belangeri chinensis | reverse complement strand
ACATGGCCAACTGTGGTTCAAATCCCAGTCCGACCCGTTTAATAGACACACCAGGCACATGTGCATATGTGCATATATCCTGAGAGGATGGAGAAATGGAGACATGAGTAAGAAGGGATTGTGGCATGATGACATCCATTGGGGGGGGGGCTTTCTTTATCTTCCCTTCTCTCTGTTTCTTCCTTTGTGACAAGTACAAACACCCTCAGCAAGGAAAAAAAATCTTGACATGGGAAGATGATCCTGGATTATTTGTGTGGTGGATCCAGTAGAATGACAAGGGTCCTCAAAGAGGGTCTAAAGAGTAAATATGACAACAGAAGTGAGTGTCAGAATGATGGCATGAGCAAAACTTGACTCACTATGGTTCACTTGGAGAATGAAAGGGGTCATAAACTGAGGAATGCAGGCAGTGACCACATCAAGATAACTCTTTTCACATTTCCACAGAAGCATAAGATTAAAAGTGGCCATGATGAAGACTTCAAGATCAGGCACTGAGTAGCCCTTTCTCCTAAATATTCACCCATCAGTGTCTAAGAGCCCATTTTTTTCCCCATAATACCCAACACAAAAGACATCATTGA
>NW_006188152.1:0-587 GCF_000334495.1 Tupaia belangeri chinensis | reverse complement strand
AGGCATCACAAAATGGCAGAAGGCAGAACTCCAGGTAGAGCAGAGCATGGTCTGTGTCCGTTTCTCTCCCTTGCTCTGTTCTCATTCTCACTGCTTATAAACCCACCAGAGCTCATCACAAGGGTCCCACTCTACTGGCCTTTATCACACCCAAAGGCCACACCCTGGGACACCACAAAAAAATTAAGTTTTTATTTAACACTCTTACAATGCAATTGAGTCCCCAAGACAAGAATCTGGGAGGAAATCCAGCCACGATGTCTAAATATGCTGCTGGCTCACCCACAGTATCAGAGATCACCCCAACCACAGGGCAGCCATTCAGACAAGGGCACTATCACTTCTACTCCTTCCTACATATAAATTAGCCAAGTTTTCTAACCTGATCAGAGAACTGCATGTTTAAGTGCTCACTGTTTCTAACTCCCAGCGGCAGTGGTAAAAGGCAAGAACTAGATCCTGGGGGGAGCCAGACAGGGAGATGTTGGCCTCTCTACCCAACCAAAAACCTGACCTCCATCACCCGAAATACTCAGAACTGACCAGAGTAGTTTTCATAACAGGATTCCTTTAAACAGCCAGGTTTA
>NW_006188151.1:0-587 GCF_000334495.1 Tupaia belangeri chinensis | reverse complement strand
TCTGTAGCCAGGAATCAGCATAGGGAAACTGACTGGGGTGGTCTGGGGTGCCAGTAGCTCACATGGTAGGGAGATATAAGGTTCCTTCTGGTGGCCATCCTACTTTGAAAGAGAGTCATTCTACCTCACAAAGACCTCTCAATTTTTTTCAGTTTCGTATTCACCCATAGTCACCCAAGAAGTCCTTCTTGAAATTCACTATCATACAATCCAGCGTAATGGGTTTGGATTACTTGGATTGGGGATTGGGGTTTTCCCATGGTGGCACCAAGCAATGTGGCCCAAATATCTCCGATCTCTCCAGATATCAAAGACCTTTACCCTCCAGAGAGCTAGGAAGATCACTGACTGGAGGAAGTAGTTGATAAGGAGATTTTGAAAGAATGAAGGCTCCTGGGAGTAAGCCCAAGCCCAGAGAGTCAAGAGTTGTGCAGCTCTTGGGAGTGCCACCAGAAAGGCCAGGTAGCATAGGGGGTTAGGGTGTTAAAGGTTTCAGGAAGGCCTCGACCAAGGGCTGTGATCAGAATGACTACAGTAGTCTCTCTCTAGAGTCCATCCTCCCAGTACTCCAATGGTGGATACCCTGG
>NW_006188150.1:0-587 GCF_000334495.1 Tupaia belangeri chinensis | reverse complement strand
CCTATAGCAAAAATCTCTCTTAAAATAATTAAAATGAAGAAATGTACATATATTGTAATTTAAAAAATGGAAAAATGAAATTCTGGATAGTGGTTCTCTTGGGTAAGAGGAGTTTTCCTGTGGAACAGAGGCAATGAGAAATGTGTGATGGGGATGCTCTGTTAAGCCAGGTGCCTGCTGTAGGACTTTATTATGGAGTCTTGAGGCTTGGCCACCTAGCACAGTGCTAGCGCAGTGCTCTGCAATGCTGGAAGCCAAACGCAAGACCAGGGTTCGGTTCCGAGTCAACCTGTACACACCTGGCGTGCATGCACCTGCCCGTATCCTTGCTGGCTGTGAAAGCTGGGGTAGGATTGTGTGAGATCACTTTGAGGGTGTTTCTCTCGCGCGCTCTCTCACTGTCTCTCTATCATAAAGAAAAATGGAAAGAAACTTTTTAAAAAGACCTTGAAATAATTCTAGATATTTATTGTATTCTTTTTCATGGATATTCACAAAAAAGGAAGAGAAAGAACAAGACAATAAATAAGAAGAATGAGTAGGAACATCAGAAAGCCAAACAAATTCTGCCTTCGTCACTTGCAGTG
>NW_006188149.1:0-587 GCF_000334495.1 Tupaia belangeri chinensis | reverse complement strand
GATGTTGAGGGTCCAGCCCCGAGTACCTCAGAATGGGACTTTATTTGATACTTGAACGTAGAGACTCTAAAGAGGGAATCGAGTTAAACGGGCTCTAGCATTAGGGTGGGCCCTGACCCAGTATGGCTGGTGCCCCTGTGAAAGGGAAGATTCTGGCCAGCTGGTGTCTGTGTAAGAAGACACCAGGTGAAGACAGAGAGGCACACAGGGAGGGTACCACGTGACGCTGCTGCCAGTGTCGGGGTGCAAAGATTCCAGCCACCCGCAGGGGTAAGGACAGGGCGCGGCACGCCTGCTCCCTCATAGCCCTGGGAGGAGCCTGCTGACTTACCTCCCACTCAGCCTCCAGTCTGGGAGTCAGCACACCGCTGGCATGGTGCGGTCTGTCCTCTGACAGCTGGCATGCGGAGACCCTGCACGTCTGACTCACTTAGGTGTGGAGGCGGGAGACCCTACACCACCTTGCTTCTCTGCCCCTCTGTCCTGTCTCTCTTCTCTCTGTGTCTCTCTCCTCCCTCTCTGTGTGCCTTTTTCTCTCCCTCCCTCTCCCCCCTTCTCTCCCACTCTGCGGAAGTCACCCCAGCTTT
>NW_006188148.1:0-587 GCF_000334495.1 Tupaia belangeri chinensis | reverse complement strand
AAAAATAAATAAACACAGTAGTATATGTGTATGTGTCTCATTTCCCGAGATGGAGAAATGGAGAAGGGATGGTAGTGTCATCACACCACACTGGGGTGTGTTTTGTCCCTCTGTCTTTTTCTGTCCTCTCTCTCTCCTGTCTGGCTAGCACATGAACCCTCTGGTAATTAAAAAACGCTGACTTCCCAGCTGTAGCAGAAGCTATCAGCTTCTAGTCTCATTTCATGAACTTGAGTCCAATGTCACTAAACCTTGCTCCTGTACGTGTGCTCTGGCTGGCTCCCAACACCTATACCTGCATTCTCTCACTGTGGACTTTCTCCTAGGTCTGCTTTGCCAGAAAGCAGGAGGTCAGAAGATCCTGGAGATTGTCGCCCCTGGCAGGAGCTCTCAACCGTGAGCTCTCAAGAAATGGCATATGGATATTGTAGTTCCTTCATCCATCAGGTGGCATAATTGTGAGGTGTTTCTTCCGTACTGGCTCCCAAGGTTCCCCAGTGAGATTAAGCTACAGTCACCCATTTTGGTAGTTGGCTTAATGTCACACACTTTTGAGCCAGCAGATGGTGTAGTGGTTATTTCGCTGG
>NW_006188147.1:0-587 GCF_000334495.1 Tupaia belangeri chinensis | reverse complement strand
TGCTGTACAAGCATTTCCAGGAAGTCCACTACTATGTGTCAGGCCCTAAAGTAAAGCCACATTTTAAGTGCACAATAGCCTCGTGTGTTTACTATATTGAAATTGGAACATTTCCACATTGCAGAAAGTTCCGCCAGACAGCACTGACTTAGCGAACAAAAAGGTGAAAAAGAACCAGCAAAGGAGAAAACAAAATATTAGCAAGGCCTAAATTAAACGGTGAGTGTAGTATCTTGGAAGCCAACCAAAGGAAAAAAGAATTTTTTTCTAGAAGATAGCGAGTGACTAACTGCCAAATGTTGGTGACTGGTCAGATAATAAGACCAAGACAATGACCATTGACTTAGAAATCATTAGGAATCCTGACAAGGGCAGTTTCTGTGGAATGATGTGATCAAAAAACTTACAGGGTGAATTCAAAGAGTTTTATTGGGTTGTCAGAAAAGTCATCCATTTTGCATTGAAAAAATAAGTCGTGGCTTTTCTGATGGCACAATATTACTATTTTTTTAACAAGTTTTTGCCTTAGGGCGCCTGCGCTCACAGGGAAGAGAGGGAGAGAAACAGATACAGTGAGAAGGAAAGTG
>NW_006188146.1:0-586 GCF_000334495.1 Tupaia belangeri chinensis | reverse complement strand
CAGGAGCTGGGGGGGACCTGTCCTACAGGACATAGCATAGCCGAGGAGGGTGGCAGCCCACATGGCAGAAGGGACAGGACCCCACGTCCACCTGTCCTGCTGTGGGCAGCCCACTCTGGGCCCTGCCTCCTGGGTTGGGGTGGCTGATGGCCTCATCCTTCTGAGGCTGGGTCAGGTCTCATGGCTTTCCTGAGAGGCAGGGCCTCCTCCCCTCACCGGCCGTGACCTCACTGCTCCTCCCTCGGTCCCTGTGGAGAGCTAAGTGGTGCTGGGTTGGGACCGAGGTGGCTCCGGGAGACAGAGGCCAGGCCCTGGGCTTATCTGCCCGCACTGCGAAGTCAAGCCCTCCTGAGGGGTGCGGCCTGCTTACAGGGGGCCCCTCCTCCTGGTCCTGCCGCCCCTGCGGTCTCTAACTGGTGGGTCTGAATGCCACCCACAGGCCATCAGCATCAGCAAGGCCATCAACAGCCAGGAGGTCCCGGTGAAGGAGAAGCACGCCCGGCGTATCCTTCCTGCCCGCGCCGTGTCCTGGCCGGGAGCAGAACGGGGCTCCCACGAGGTGCAGGGTGGCCAGGCCTGGCAAGGG
>NW_006188145.1:0-586 GCF_000334495.1 Tupaia belangeri chinensis | reverse complement strand
TTAACCACCACGCCACCTACCAGCCCCTGTTCTATCAATTTTATTTATATTTTTTCTTCCTACTAAATATTTAGCCCTTTTACATGTTCATATAGAACTTTACCTTCCTCTTTCTCCTAATGGATGACAATTTTTGGGTAAATGAGTTGTCCACATTTTTACTATTTTTCTAATGTAAATAGAGTTAAGGGCTGATATTAATATTTGCCTTGTTTTGTTCCCTTTCCTTAGTGCTCCATCCTTACTGCAGACTCCCCCGTCGCCCACAGTCTCATAGTGCACTCTTCTGCAGGCTGCTCACAGCAGTCACTTGTTCCTTCTACTACTTTTCTTGCTGACCTTCCATCTAGACTTCTCTCCCGGCCTGCTGTACAACTGGGATTTCTCTTTTTGTTTTAGAAATTTCCTTTGCCTTTCTTCTGAGTTGGATCCCCTTTTCTGATATATCCCCTGTTGGAGCTCACCCACCAAGAGCCTGCCAGGCTTAAAGCCAAGCACACCAGTGACAGCCCACGATGTGCCTCTCTCCTGGTCCACTGGACCAGCCTGGGTTGGCTGTTACATATGGGCGGGCCTACCTGTCAAC
>NW_006188144.1:0-586 GCF_000334495.1 Tupaia belangeri chinensis | reverse complement strand
TCCACAGCTGCTCCCTCTCAGGAACACGTCCAGCCGTACAGGTCACAGCAATGTCCAGCACATCATTTGGGTTGGGACCTACTCCAAATTTTCAAATTATGGACTCTTTTCCCAACAGATGAATTTCTAACGTTGAGAACAAATCAATCTATTCATTTGATAGACTGACTCTAAGGTGTATCTTGCTCAGATCCCTTCCTAAATGCAAACATCAAAAGATTATGAGACTGATGTAAAATCAAGACACCAGTGCTGTGTACTGGCACATACACTAGGCGCACAGCGGTGGCATGGTTGGTTGCCAAGGCAGCAGAAATGCCGAACGCAGCGCTGGCACTACAAAAGCCAGAAAACAATTGGCCTGTTGTATGTCCATTTTACAATACATACAAGACATTTTTCTTCATACCAACATGAAGAATATGCTTAATCTTGGGCTTCCCAGTTGAATTTGCCTTCTTGTGTAGAATTGTGACTTCAGTACCAAAAGCTTTGGTAGATGTATACACAGTAATATTTGTTACACTATCCAGGCCCTGAAACTTTAAAGGATTCTCCCACACTTTTGGGACCAGCAGTTAGCATA
>NW_006188143.1:0-586 GCF_000334495.1 Tupaia belangeri chinensis | reverse complement strand
GTGCGTTCGAGCATCTGAGAGGACAAGCAGGTTCATGGGTCAGTCGATACCAGATGGGAAGTGTTGGCTGGAGAGACACAGGCCGACCGTCACCCTGGAGCATCAGGGGAGAACTTCCAGAAAAGATGATGCCCAAGCTCAGACCTGAAGGGGAAATAGAACAGGAGTTCGCAGGGTCAGCTCATGTGGGGAAGGGGCTTGGGTGGAGCCAAGCTTAAAGAGATTATCTGGAGTCCGGGACCTCAAGAAAAGTCGGGGTTTTGAGAAGGGAGTAGACACCCCTGCTGCACATGGGTGCCGCTGCGGACTTGGGAGGACCTGTGGGCGCCTGGTGGGTGGAGAAGCAAGGGCCTCCTAGGTGCAGAAGCATGTGGACGCGACAGGAGCAGGAGAGTGGGTTCTGGAGCAGAGAATCGCCCCTGTGGCCGAAACGTGGGGTGCACGGAGGGACACAGGGCAGACACAAGGGGACAGTGGTTTGGGGTCCAGTTTTGAAAGAGCTGATGCAACATGCATGTGCTCTGGGTCTTAGTTTCCTGCAGGCCTCAGGGAGGACTAGAAGCCGAATGTGAGGTCTCAGAACTCA
>NW_006188142.1:0-586 GCF_000334495.1 Tupaia belangeri chinensis | reverse complement strand
ATATCTTCGGGAATTTTGATCACCTACGAGTCAATGGTTAATTTGAACTACGAGCATTCTGCAAGCCCTCTTTCGAAATGCGAACCCGTGAACTGCAAGGTAATAGAAGTACCTGAGAGCAATAATGCTGTGTTTAAAAAATGCGACAGTCAGAGTTCTCAGAACCTTCCCACACGTCTGGCCCTGACTGTAAGGTACTGCGCAGTTCATGGCCTTGTTCCCAGGCTCGTCAGTCACATTAGTGCGTGTGCGGTAAGTAGTCTAGATATACCCTGGACCTTTACATCAGGGCAGGATTCCCCCTTGACGGTCCCCAGTGGTGAGTGCTTTAATCATATCCACGTCCTGTTTGTACCCTGACAACTTCCCAGGAGGATCCGAGGAAGGGGTTAGCTGTTTCTTCCCTGTGAGCGACTCCTGTTTTTTTTTATTTTTTCTGATTATATTTTCCTAATCCTAATTCCTTTCTCTCTTTCTCTCCCCCCCTCTTTTTTAAGTTTATTTCTTCCTGGGGGCATGGGATACCCACAGGGGTCCCCACACTATGACCCCAGTCTCAGCTAGCCTGGATCACAGCCCTGCCTGT
>NW_006188141.1:0-586 GCF_000334495.1 Tupaia belangeri chinensis | reverse complement strand
AAAAACTGAAATACGTGCATCATTTCACAATATAGATTTTCCATGAACTTTTTAAAGACCCCTGGTACAGAACACATGTTTACCTTTTGAACGTGAAATGTAAGGGAGGAACGCAGCGGTCGAGGATTTGGAGAGTTCAGTCGGTCTAAGACATGGAAGGTGTCCATGCAGCCGTGTGGCCCTTACGCCCGCCCTCGGACAGACACTGGTGTTTCTTACTCTATGACTAAGTCGTTCCCAAAACGAATGCCATCAAATGCCAGGTGCAAAAGCAATTAGCAAAATCCTTGCCAGTTCCACAGAGCCGGGGTAGCAGGGCCCCCAGGAGCCAGCTACCCAGTTCAGAACTAATCCCGGAACCTCAGAGATCCTGTTACTGAGACATAGAAATAGATTTCCAAGTGCTCGCTCTGAAATATTAAGCGTTGTTCCACCGGCTTTTTCCACCATCACAGAATCTTCACTTCAGAGCCAGTTCGAGGCGCACTGGCTCTTACAGAGAAGCTTCCCCGTGTCCAAAGGCCGCAGAGCATACTTCCCTCACCACAATGTCCTCAGCCCAATCACAGCTTTAAGAAGACATGGA
>NW_006188140.1:0-586 GCF_000334495.1 Tupaia belangeri chinensis | reverse complement strand
AGGCAGGGTGTTGGCAAGGAGAGGGCCTATGGCTGTCAGAGCAGGCCCTGGAGTAGGTGGTAGGCTCCTGGCTCCACCCCTCTGTGCCCAGGGTAGGCAGCCTGCTCTGGGCCAGCAGCATGGAGGAACGGAGCCAGCAGGGGTCTGGCTAAGTTCTGGGCGGTGGGGTGGGTGTCAGCAATACTGGGGGGCCAAGGCAAAGGCTGAGGAAGGGCAAAGGAGTCTGCAGGGAGGATGGCTGCAGGGGGGAGGCTGCAGGGTTAGGGGGTGTGGAGTGTGGGGAGAGTCCTGTCCTTGGAGCCCCGTAGTCATCAGGGTCCAGGCCAGACCCTCTACCCTGGGGGAGCCAGTAGATCAGCAGAGTCCCTGAAGTCACTGGCCTTGCCCTGGACACCGACTCCAGCAGGTGCAAAGTGGGGGTGGAGGCTGAGGGACTGGGACCTGAACTGGGTCTCAAAGGTGGTTCACTCATCCCACCTGGTCTGGAGTGGGGAACAGAATGGGCCGTCGTGGGGGTGCACAGTCGTGCTTCCTCTCCCTGGGGTGGGAATTGGAGGTCCTTTTCTTCATCTAAAACATGAGGTCC
>NW_006188139.1:0-586 GCF_000334495.1 Tupaia belangeri chinensis | reverse complement strand
TGTCCACAAGGAAGGCCAGTTGTGTCCTCCAAGCATTTGGACTTTGGGTTCCTGGGGGCCCAATTTCAGAGAACATGATTTGTCCTAATGGGAGTCCTTCCTGGCCAGGCCCATGAAGCCCTGCATGGGGGTGGCTCAGGGAAGTAGGTGACTGACTTTGGCTCTGGAGGCTCATCCTGGGGTACAGGCCTCTTTTGCACTTCAGGCATTCATTTTTCCCGTGACCTGGATCCCAACAACAAGCACACTGATTTTTGCCAGAGTGTCTGCCTTCCTGGTCCAGAGAGTCGAAAAGTCTCAGGGGATGTTCCAGTCTTTTCTAGGGCAGCAGTCAGGAGAGTGGCCCTTTGTCTCATTTTCTGGCCTGCCTTTCTCATTTCTTCTTGGCCATGGTTCACATAGACTCTATTAGCCATCTCCAAAAGTTGTGTCACATTCATTTTGGTGAAACCCTCTAACTTCTGCAACTTTCAGTGGATGTCAGACATGAATTGGGCTATGAATGTTGCATTCATCATCTGTTGTTTTGCTGTTGCTTTTGGAAAGATAGGTGTGTATATTCTGAAGGCCTCACAGAGCCTTTTGT
>NW_006188138.1:0-586 GCF_000334495.1 Tupaia belangeri chinensis | reverse complement strand
ATGGGGCTGGCCTGACAGTGACTCACTTTTACTGCATGTTTATAGGAGCTTGTTTTAGTCTGTGTGATCTCACTTCATTGTCACAACAGGCCATGACACAGATACAGGACACCTTATTTGATTAACGAAGCTAGTGTTTGGCAAAGATAAGACTTGAACACAAGCTGAACACAAAAACTCCAAAGCTTGGGTTCTAAACCACATATGAAACCACTCAACATCACACACAGGCTGAACGTGCTGATGACGGATATGGAGTGAAGTACAGAGAGTGACTTATATATTAACAAGGAAAGAAAACACAAAACAAAATTATTTCTGTTACATGTAGAACTATGTGAAATTATATATGCATATGGAGAGGATCAGAAAAAATTTTAAATTTCTCTTTATTTCTTTTCTTTTTTCTTTTATTAAGCATGATACTATTGAATTTTTCAGTTAGGAGCTCATTAATAGCTTCCCAAGATAAATTTCCTTTGAGAGGTAAGAGCAAAACCCCATTGAGGGCCAGCAGGTGACATGGATCCCACATGGCCACCTGTGTGGTAGAGCCCTGGACCTGCAGCTTGAGAAACATGCCAGG
>NW_006188137.1:0-586 GCF_000334495.1 Tupaia belangeri chinensis | reverse complement strand
TCAAGCAACCAGGTCCAGGACTTGAGCTACAAAGCCAGGCATATGGGATCCATGCCACGTGCTGGCCCTATCATAAATTTAGAAAATGATGATAATAATTTATGGAATCAATCAGATTCCCTCCCTGTGTAGAATATTCCCACGGGCCCAAGGCCGGCCCTCACTCACCTGGAGGAGTCTCCGTACTTTACAAACCATCACCCCTCTTCTGCTCAGCAAGAATGCGGGAGTGAAGTGCACGCACTCACCTCCACTGAGCACAAGTGCCCAGCCTACTTGCTAGCTCCCCCAGTTCAGAGCTGTCAATACGGTGATGACACCAAAGCTAGTGGTTCAATGACAGCACATCCTGCCCACCCTCCTCCCCCCACCCCGTCCCATGTTCCAGCTCCATGGACTGAAGTGCCACCCACCCACTCTCAAGAGGCCCACGTCAGAAACTCGGGTCTCACTCTTGATCACGCCCCCCCGTTCACCATCGAGCCACCTACACAGGGTCCATCTACCTCCAGACCCCGCTCCAAGCCACCACGTCTCTCCCTCTCCAGCACCACTACGCCCGTTCCAGCCACAAGCACCCCTCCTG
>NW_006188136.1:0-586 GCF_000334495.1 Tupaia belangeri chinensis | reverse complement strand
AAAAAAAAAAAAAAAAAGAGGTACCTAGATTAGGGAAATTCATAGACAGCGAGTAGAATAGAGGTCACAGGGCCCCGGGGGCTTGGGGTGAAGGAGGCAGGAGAGTTCTTGTTTAATGGGTAGAGTTTCTGTTTGGGGTGATGAGAAAGTTCTGGAAACAGATGGTTACACAACATTGTGATTGTACTTGTCGCCGCTAAATCTCACACTGAAAAATGGCTACAATGGTAAATTTTATATCCTGTATATTTAACAACAATGAAAAAGCCATCTAAAGTTAAGGGCCGAACTGCGCCTCATAAAGACGCAGGGGGTCTTGCCTCCCTGCCCCGCTCAGAGTCTCTGACTGCTTCCCCAAAGTCTAAACCCCACGTTCTTTTTGGCCCAGAGCCTCAGTTCACGCTGTTCCTGGAGTCTAGAGAGCCATCCCAGCTCCTTCCACGGGCGAACTCCTACTCAACCTCCACGGTCCACTTCAAATGTCTGCACCCAGGAAGTCCCAGTTCCCCTTCCCTTCCTTGGGGCTTTCCGGGCATGCGGAGTATCCTGAGGGGGCCACCAGCTGCCGGAGGCTAGGATTCACTCA
>NW_006188135.1:0-586 GCF_000334495.1 Tupaia belangeri chinensis | reverse complement strand
AAGGATCTTCATTTCATGTCATTAACTATGGAGTTACTCCATTCTTTTCCATGGCTAAAGCATATTTTACAGGATGGAAATAATATGTGTAATCATTTTGCTACTGTTGAGTAAATCACATTTAATTGGGGGGGCTTATAAAACTGGTTGCAGTGAGCATTCTTGTAATCTCAGTGCTCCTAAGTGATTATTTTCACTAAGTCAAGGGTTTGCACACGGGTAGATCACACTCTGAACAACACTTGACAGGAGCTGTTAATTTCCCCTCTTCTCTCCTAGACTGCATTTTACCCACATTTTAAATTTCTACAATCTATGAGGCAAAAATTGTACTGTACTATAACAATTTGTGTTATCTTGAGTACTAGTGGGGTTAAATATTTCCTCATATATTTTTAAATCATTGGAATTTTTCCCCTGGGAATCACTTATGTATATCCTTTGCCTCTTTTACATTAGTTTGTTTTTATTTTTTCTTAGTAAACTATAGGGGATATTTAAAATATTGGGGATGTTTATTTTTAATTGCAGAAGATGTCTGTGCTCACCAGACAGGCAGAGAAAGAGAGGGAGGAAGCACTCCCCA
>NW_006188134.1:0-586 GCF_000334495.1 Tupaia belangeri chinensis | reverse complement strand
GAGTCTAGTGACATACCCATTACACCAACTGTTGGTCCCAATGGATATTTTTAAGAGCAAAGACCTGCCAAGCTCGCTTCTTAACCTTTATTGTACATGCTGTTACTCTGTCTTCCTTGAAATCCTGTTCTTATTTTCTCCCCACATGGAAATCATCTTTCTGACACCTAAAGTTTTTTTCTAATTTTTCGTTGCCTCTCAGTATAAATCGATTTCCTGTTTGTGTTCTGGAAGCTCATGAATGCATTCATTTTACCAGCTAAATAAAAGACATGCGAATCCTTGTGGCAGAGATGTACTGTGGTCAGTGTGTTAAATGGAGTGTACAATGTTGTGAAATCAAAATGCGAACTGTGCAGGTACAGGCTTCCTGCCTGTACTGGTTTTAACCTTACTGATTTCCAGGAGGCCGGTGCCTGCCCTTCCCTAAGGTAGGTCTAAATGTGACAGATTTCTCTTTCTTCCAGTCACTGTTAAATAACATCCATTTCCCAGGAGAACGACTTCCCTTAGGTCTTACAAAAATATGTCTTTGCCATTCTTCATCATGGTTAGTGACAGGAAAGTGAGTCTTTGGTTTTTAAAT
>NW_006188133.1:0-586 GCF_000334495.1 Tupaia belangeri chinensis | reverse complement strand
AAAAAAAAAAAAGAAGAAACCCATTACCTGAAATGTTTTCAGATTTTATTTTTCTCTTAGAGTTGTTTTGTAAAGACAAGTCTGTTGTATTTATTTTCTTCCCATTGTTAGGAGTTTCCTAGGTAGGGTTTATTATTTAAATTTAAATGCAAATGTTAAATTATTTAAATATTAATTATGATTCACCATTTTGATTTTCTTTATCAGAGATTTCATTTATAGGTATGTTTGAATTTCTTTAGTGAGAATACACTCTACTTATCTGTATGCGGGTTGCATGTATCTTGGTTATTTTTCTGCATGTATCCTTCTAAGTTCTTGTCATCATATCTCTTTGAAATGATTATTCCTTCTTATTCTCTTTTCTCTCCCTCTTATTGCCATGTTCCTTTCCTTCTTCCTTCTTCAGCTTTGCAGTCCAGCTTTCTCTTCCTTTCTTCAGCTTCACAAGTTCCTTTTTGTGTGTTGTTTTGATGATGTTTATATAGTATGAAATTCTAGGACAGTTGTCGATGACTGGAACAGTTCGGGTGACTGGATCCTACATGGTTATCCATGTGATTCAAATCTCAGACCTGGTGGCTTG
>NW_006188132.1:0-586 GCF_000334495.1 Tupaia belangeri chinensis | reverse complement strand
ATACACACACATATACATATATATATATATTCTTATCCTTTGGAATTTTTAACTACTTTAATTTTTTTATAATTTGATGTTAAGAGGCATTAAGTAGAAAATAACTTCTGTGGGCTGGTTTTGTTCACTGAATAAGTAAAAAGAGTGAAACTCCACCCTAAGGAGGGCCCATAAAATTCAATTACATAATATGTAACGTATTCATGTCACTATCAACCACAGGTGAAAAATGTTAGTATGAGCATTTTTTACTCTGTATTACCATTAAAAAAAAAAAAAACAAACATGAAAATAAGAGGAAGAGAACTTTACTTACATGACTGACAGTAAACAGAACTGAGAAAGTCTCCAGTGATTATCAGTCATTTCCTAAACTGTAGATTTCCCTCCCCTCCTCATCACCCAACAGCTTGGCTTGCCTCTTTGTTTGAAGTCAACAGCTGGGCAGAGGGTGGGAGGGACTTCCAGTCACATAAAATGCAAATTACATGCCTGCAGGATATGTTATTTTAGGGACTCAACTGTATTTCACCTACCTGGTTTCTTTCACCTACCTATTTTACCTTATTTATTTATTTACATTAAT
>NW_006188131.1:0-586 GCF_000334495.1 Tupaia belangeri chinensis | reverse complement strand
AACGCTGCCCTCACCCACATCTCACAGGAGAGTCTCACCCTTTTTCCCATGAAAATTACCCAAAAGCATCACATTGGTCACTGGAAGTTACCTGTGAGTGTGAGCAAGGCAACGGTGCAATCTATATGCCACTGTGACTCCGTGTCTACGAGATGTCTCTTTTTCTAGATGGAGTCCAGACAATCTCTCTTTCTTAAACCATGAACCTTTCCACCTTCCTGAAGCCTTGGGCCCCACTGCTTATGGACACCTGCTGTGCTCTCCGCCTGACTCAGGAGGCCAGGTCCTGGGGCCGGATTGGCCGCTGTTCCTTGGCAGGTACGTTTCCATCTGGGGGCGCTGCAGGCTCACAGGAGGTACTAGTGACCGTGAGCCTGAGGCTGATGTCCAGACTCACACTGCCCCTGTGGACCAATTCCATCTCTTCCTGCCCAAAGCCCCACGCTGAGCACTGGCCTGGCTCGCCCAGCTGCCAAGGTGCCCAGAGCTACTCCTCCCACAGAAGCGTGAGCGGGTTCGTCTCCTCTCCCTCCTCCACATCAGGGGGACTGCTTTCACATGGACGTGCTGCCACCTCTTCGAGGTC
>NW_006188130.1:0-586 GCF_000334495.1 Tupaia belangeri chinensis | reverse complement strand
GTGTGTGTGTGTGTGTGTGTGTGGCAGAACTGGCCCCGGGAGCTGGCTGCGACCTGCCTCACTGCGCTGATCCCTGGAAGAGACAAGGCAGGACGTTCCCGTGGGAGAGGGTCAGGACCCCACTGTGGCAGTCTGACCGAGCTCTACCCTCGCTTGGTCATTTTGAGGCTCGGTTCTGTTGCTGGAACGTGCGCGTGTGGTTTTGCTTTGGCCTGGCTTTTTAACCTAGTCGGTGGCAACTCTCTGAGGTCCTTATCCATGTGTCTAGGGCCATCCCTGATCTTCTTTTAAACAAGACAGAAAACCTTTCGCCGTGTGTCTTTTCTAGCAATTCAGAACGCGGGGCCCAGGGCTGGCCGGGTAGCTCTGTTCCTTTCCCTTTTTAATTTGCCGGCTCCATAATTAATTTTTTTAATGATGACTTCTGGTTTACGTGGAATTACTGTGTATCTTCGTGGGCTACAGTACGGTTTCCATCTTTTCCTTCAGTTGCTTCTATGAGCAAGAGAGGGAGACAGCACCCCCCACATGGGGACCAGCCTCTACAGTCCACCCCCAGCTTTCAGCCTGCCCTGGGACTTGGGCA
>NW_006188129.1:0-586 GCF_000334495.1 Tupaia belangeri chinensis | reverse complement strand
TTTTTATAGTCTGTATCTGAAGAAATTGCAGTAATGACTACAGTTTTGTCTCTCAGTCTTTATGTGAAGCACGAAAGCAGTTTACGTGCTCTGATGACACTATTAGGGTATTCTGAATTTGTGTCTATACTTGTTTTTACCTTCGGCTTAGCCTGCAGAGACAAGTTAGTGCCCTTGTCTTTCAGACTGACAAACTCCACATGGCATTTCCTGTGAGGCAGTTCTGGAGGTGATGGACCTTCCGCTTCTGTTTGTGCAGGACAGTCTCTCCTTTCCTCTGAAGGCCACCTTTGCAGTGCAGTGTGCATGCTCGGTAGTTTTTCTTCCACACCTAAAACACATCATCTCACTTCCTCCTGGCCCATAGTACAACTTCCGGTGAGAAACGTACTGCCGGGGGCATGGGCAGGTACGGGCTCTTCTGCTATTCGGTTCCTCTCTCTGTCTTGTGATGCTGTATGTCTCGGGAGACTCTTATCTGGGTTGAATCTGATTGGTGATTTTTTTTTAAATAGATGTAAACTGTTTATTGAATACTTGCCACCAAATATTATAAAATACATTATCTTGCAGCATATCGCTTTCA
>NW_006188128.1:0-586 GCF_000334495.1 Tupaia belangeri chinensis | reverse complement strand
GGAAAGTTTAGAGTAAAATATTTTCCAGTGTTAAGTCATGAAAATTAGTACAACTGTTACAAAATTGAAATATGGACAGCTCGGATTTGAATTTAGATTTAGGACAGTTAGATACTCTCTAGAAATCCTGTATGATATATCGTTTTTCTCTGAGTTTTAAGGGTCAGATCTCCAAAGGACAGTTGGGTCTCAGCTAATACTGCAGGCTTAATATCAGCAAGATGAATTCTGCAAGGTGCTGTATTGCTGATAGTATAAGTGGAATACTGTATGAAAGCACTTGTGCCAAAACCTGAAGTAGACTTGTAATAAGTGGTCAGGGCAGGTGGACGGATGACCATTTCAGCAGTGATTAGGAATATTTCCAAGAAAGATGCCATATATAGAATAAAACTGTGTGTGCGTACACACACACATATAGAAGCACACATATATGTACATATACATATACACATATAGATATGTGCACATATAACTCACACATATGTCTCACAGATGTATAAGAGAAAAAAGCTCATAGAAAAATATAAAGTGCATGTTTATTTTGTTACAAAAATTTTGAAATCCATTCACAGTTTTTTTAATA
>NW_006188127.1:0-585 GCF_000334495.1 Tupaia belangeri chinensis | reverse complement strand
TGTGGGAGTCCAGCACCTTAACCACTACACGCTACCTCTGGTCCCCCTGCACTGTGGTTTCTACTGCCTGCAATTCATCTAGAGAACAGTCTCCACTGTATAAAAGGGTTTGAAACCACTGGGCCATGTGGTCGCCAAGTTCCTTCCAGCTGTGGCCTCCCGTCATTCCATGACAACTCGCATGAGCCGGTAATCCCACACGCCAGGTGTGGGGCGCAGCAGCAGTGGGCTGGCTCCCCGTGATTTCCCCCTGGCCCAGCCAGGACCTGGCACTGGCTGCTGCCCCATAACTCCCAGGGACGAGCCCAAAGGGAGGCTCGGTTAGCTTTCCGGCTGATGCACAACAGCTGGCCAGAGGCTGGCGGCTGCAGCTTCCCAGGCCCGGCGGCGCACCCCTGCTGGCCCCCATCTAGTCAGATCCCAGTCTTGTCATCCAGGCTGTGAAGCCAGGGCCAGCTTCCTCATGTTTACAGAGCCCTGGAAAAGTTCAAGACAACACAGCCCGCAGGAAACTTTCTGGAGTGGCCAGAAATAGCCACTGTGCCCCTTAGCGGACAAGCAGCCGCTCACAGCTGCAGCCTCCCA
>NW_006188126.1:0-585 GCF_000334495.1 Tupaia belangeri chinensis | reverse complement strand
CATGGGAAGATTCTGGGTTCATGTCCAGCTATCTCCCTAAGTATCTCAGACACACATGTGGCAATGATCTGGGGCTGGCTAAAGCTGAAGGTGGATCATGGCATCAAAACTGTATTGGGGGTACTATCTCTCTCTGTGTTTCCCCCACATGATCATGGAGGAAGTAAACTTTTCAAAAATGACAAAAGAATATGTCCACCGCAATATGAAACTAATATACAGTCCTCCCCACATAACATTTCAGTCAGTGATGGACAGCCTATATGACAGTGGCCCATAAAGGTTATATCCATATAGCCTTGTTATACAGTAGTCGATAACCTTAGGTTTGTTAAGTACTGCTATGATATTTACATAACAATGAAAGTATCTAATGGCAAACTTCTCAGGATGTATCTTCATCATTAAGCCAACAATGACTGTACAAATAAGAAGGCAAAAGAAGATATACAATAGGAAGGGTAGTGAAAAACTCTGTAGGAGAAAGATTAAATTTGATATAGAGGGGTCACCAAGTGGCATAGTCGTTAAGGTGTTAGACTCCCACATCACCAACTGCGGTTGAGTCCCAGACCTGGCAGCTTG
>NW_006188125.1:0-585 GCF_000334495.1 Tupaia belangeri chinensis | reverse complement strand
CCCCTGGAAAACTCTTCCTAACTGAGTTGTAGATCAGTATCTATCTTCTACTGGACAGACTTTGTAGGGCCCAACAACTGAGACCAGTTTCAGCATCTGGCATTCATTATCTTTCCAGCTCTGCTAACCGATAGGCTCTTTGAGGAGAAGGGATCTATTTTGTCCAAAATTTCCCTATTACTTGCTTCTCCCAAGTATCTAACTAGTGTGTATTATTTAGTAAGGAGCTCCATATATGTCTGTGGAAATGAACCGAAGTCTTCATCTACTTCTTTTATCCTTCTTGATTCTAATCTCTCACTGGTCTTTCTACATAATTTTCTATTGTATTCTATACTGTTGTCCCCACTGGAAGCCTTGAGCCTCCAGCAAGATGTGAAGGTCCTAGACAACAGCAACTGCATCTCATTGCATGTGTCTTTGGTGTCCCGCACAGCTCTTAGCATTCCTCGGGCCCACCACAGACATCTAATGGCCTCCATGAGCTGACCCCCTAAAACCGTGGGTGTGATTGAATCTGTACCTATGTCCATACTCACACCCTGCACTTGTGGTGACCATGAGTGCTTGTTTGCCTTGGTTCCT
>NW_006188124.1:0-585 GCF_000334495.1 Tupaia belangeri chinensis | reverse complement strand
AAAAAAATCTGTTCCAGATCGAAGTGTCCCCATCCTACTGTGTGCTGCTGGCGACCTTGGCGTGGCCCGGAGCAGCACTGGGCTGGGATGGTGGGGATGTTCTCGATCAGACCTGTCCAGTTCCGTGGCTGTTAGCCACCTGGGGCTGTGGAGGAAGGAGATGACTTTTAATTCCATTTCAGTGAATTAAAACTTCAGTGCAAATGGTCACAGTGGTCTCGCGACGTAACAAGAAATACGTGTTTTGGAGTTCTGTGGGTTGGGGCACACAGCTCCTGGAACCCTGGCACCTCAGAAGTCCAGTGTCTTTTTGTATGCAAATGAACTCGAGCTGGTGGCTGGGGCTCCTGGGTGGCCTCTGGAGGGGCTGGTTGCCAGGGGAACAACCTTGTGGTTAGAACTGGAGCCTGCAGCTCTGCCCAGCCTGCACCTCGGGAAGGGGACTGCAGGTGAGCTGGTTCCCATGAACAATGACCTGATGTACCCGGCCATAACACCACTGGAACTCAGACGGGGTCTGCAGAGACTCCCCGTTGGTGACTCGTGGGGGTGCTAGGAGGGAGGCCAGTGAGAACTCACCCCTTG
>NW_006188123.1:0-585 GCF_000334495.1 Tupaia belangeri chinensis | reverse complement strand
TACGTCTAACACATTTTTATCGACTTTGGACTGCATAGCACACTAAGCTTCCTGAATTTATTTTTGGATGATTTCCTTTGTGGAGATTCTTTATGCTACTACATTGACTGTAGGACAGCATTTCCTCAAACCTTCACCTTTTGCCTTTGAGCATAGATTTAAGAGCCAATTAACACACATCTCTGACATTGATAGGGAGACAATAGTATTACTGTTTATTTTTTATGCATTAAGTATTATACTAGGTTTTAAAAGTAAGAATGCACGTATAATTCTCACAGCCCACAAAGTAGATGTGGATTGGGCAACTGGCTTCCAGGAGGGTAGTTTAACTTGCCTAAGGTTACACGAAGAAGTCAGAATTTGAACTCACATCTGCTTTACTCCAAAGCCCTGTCTGCTAAAAACCATAGACTCAAAACAACACTCTCCCAGGAGTCATTGCTTTTTTCCACAACTCCTCTCTTTTATGGTTAAATTGGTCTCTTAGGTAGAATTATAGTCTTTAGTTGTTTCCCTTAATAGCTCCCCTGCCTTACTCTCATGGGTCATTTTGCTGTGTCTAGTTCTGCCCGGACTCTGAAA
>NW_006188122.1:0-585 GCF_000334495.1 Tupaia belangeri chinensis | reverse complement strand
CTATATACACGCACATAGATATGAAGCCCTAGGGGGGTGTACTGTTTTTTTCTCTGCAGTACACGCCATATGCCTACAGTTTATGATCCATGGTGACCGCTTCATCTGTGGCAGTTCCTGTCAAACAGAAGCAGGGCTGGTGCAGGGGAAAACCTGACAAGATCATGATGGGTTTCAATCTCCAGATAAGCATCGTGAGAATAATTTATAATGAAACTACCGTTGCAAAAAAATATAAGGATTTGCAAGAGAACCAGAGTACACATTTCAGTAACTGGGAACAGTCAGCCACATTTAAAACCCAAGGTCTTACAAACTGGAGTTAAAGGAAATCTATTCAAGTTTAAAAAAGACAAAGAATGCACTTTGTTTGATTTTTTTTTCACACACTGGGAAAAATTAATGAAGTAAATAAAATCCCCCAAGAGGATTTTTAAAGAGCACCCAAGGAAAGAGAATTTCCAAGGAAAACATGGCATTTTCTGGTGGAGTCAAGGGAACTGGAAGCTTGATGATCAGTAAAACATGTATGCTGAGAGAATCTTGCTGCTTAGAACACACCCCTGCCACCAGAACTCGACTTTT
>NW_006188121.1:0-585 GCF_000334495.1 Tupaia belangeri chinensis | reverse complement strand
TTTGGCATTTTGAAATCCCTTTTCTCTTATTCTGTCCAAATAAGAGAATTTTGTTTTCTGTCTCAACTGCTTATTCTGCAGATTTTGCTTTATGTCAGCAAGATGGTTAGGTTCTTTGGTGGAGGATATGCTAGAGGTAAGGCACTTGGCTAACTTGTTCCTTATTTCTCCTGGAATAAGAAACTTTTGTTTCATTCAGTAGAGTTTACACAGCTGTGCAGAGGGACACAGTATGAGACCTTGAAGTTTAATAACTAAGCAAAAGCAATCAATCAATCAATCAATATTTATTAGACATCCATTCTATTGGTAGAAGATGGTATCTGGAGTTTGTGCTAGAATGTGTAAACAACTAACAGAGAGAGACATTTAGTCAAAAACTTTCCATAATCATCAAATATTTTAGACTTGTTATCTATGAGATATTCAGAGGAGTTGACTATGTTACAAAAAGATCTGTGTAAAATTGTTAGGGCATGTTTGTGGAACGATGGACACAAAGTCTAAAGAAACTTGCAATTCAGTATCAGGAGTCCCCTCACATGTCCAACATCGAACAAAACCCAACAAACAAAACAAAATCAT
>NW_006188120.1:0-585 GCF_000334495.1 Tupaia belangeri chinensis | reverse complement strand
GAGAGAAAGGAGACATTGGATTTGGACTAAAGAATATTCCTGCCAAGACTAAAAAATACGTCAGGGCTGCACCGTTTTCATTCCCATTAGTATTCACATGGTTTGATTAGAAATGATAAAGCTCCTAATTGGACTTTCAGAATAGTAATGAAGTAAAACTGTTTTTCATTATGAGAATGAAACAAGAATAAGAAAGTGATGAACACTAAGTTTCTGAGCAATGTGAGCTTCTAAGGTGAAACCCAGGCTTCCCTGAGGAAGATGGAGAAGTGTGACTTCACGTCCAGGAGAACCCACAAGGCAGGTAAGCCTGCAGGGATGGAGGAGATCCATTAAGGGAGATGCCTGCAGGTGGATATAAAATGCTAGCATTACTGTCACTACTCAGGACACCTAACTTGTATTTCCCATTGTGCTCATATTTTAAAGACACACTGCAATGAAAAAATAATGGAGATGTTTTTCTCTATGTATCATTCACATGAAATTGAATATGAATACTATAATATACTCATGTACATATGAAATATTATGAGGATTATTTATTTTTTTAAGAAGAGATTTTTTGCTATAGGGCATGTGCAC
>NW_006188119.1:0-585 GCF_000334495.1 Tupaia belangeri chinensis | reverse complement strand
GAGTCCAGCATCTCAATCACCATGCCACCTGACAGCCCCCTGGAGGTATATATTTCAAAGTAGTGATAAGAGTTTGGGCAGTTATCATCTATTCCTGAATGTAAAGGAAGTTTGGGGTCTTCTGGAATCTATAAACACAGAATAATTTGTTCCTTTCTCCTGGAAGCCAGGTCTTATTTACATATTGACTGAAAATAGCCTCTTTGTCATGTTTTCCTTGGCCGGACTCTGCTATTTTAGGATCATCTTGGCAGCCTCATTGAACAAAGTGAAGCCACCTGAGTTTTTCAGACTCTCAGGACAGTGGTCAGGGGAACCCCTTGGTAGACACTGGGAAATGTGAAGACTTGGACCGTAAGGCAGCAAGTTTGCTTTCTCCTCTGAGAAGGGGTGCTGGGTGGGGGAGCTTATCGATCCTTTATCTGGGTAGAATTGCTTTCTGAGGATTTGACTGTCGGGGTCTCTGCTCTCACCCATCACGAGAGCTCACACTTACTGACTAGGCCAGAGCGCTTCTCATGATGGTTGTTTCTGCTCACCACCTCTGTGGTGGGTGCTAACTTACCACCACTTTGCACATGAGAA
>NW_006188118.1:0-585 GCF_000334495.1 Tupaia belangeri chinensis | reverse complement strand
GTTCATTCTAAGTGTGATTTCTCTATATTTAATGTTAGTTTTTAGAAGCTTTCTAGATTATTTCTTTTTCTTCAGTAATCAGTGGTTTTACTCTAAGGTTTAATTCTGAGCCTGCACAGGAGTGTGAAGCTTCAGCTCTCAAAGACTTGGATCCCTGTTGCGTATGTATACTTAGATGTGACTTGTGGGACTGACTCCCACCCTTCATCTCTGATAACAGCAGGTTATATGTCATTATGCCAGATATATAGACAGTTTTTCAGAGCTAAATAAATTAAAAGGCCAGTACACTCCTAGAAAATATTGTTCAATAAACAGCTCTCTTGTAGTGTTTTATACTCATGACTACCTTAAAAATTCATCCTCATAAAAACAAATTCATCCTCATCAAATTTAGAAAATGATCACTGTTGAGTATAGTCCTTAGGGTGATGCCCAGAGCTTCTTTATTCACAGAAGTGTCTTAAAGAACTCTATAAACCGTTTGGCATGTAGCACAGGCCCATACCTCCCGAATCATGGATCCTGATTGCATCATAATTGCCTGTATCAGGTTCCAGGATACCGCTCCAGAGCAATCACATT
>NW_006188117.1:0-585 GCF_000334495.1 Tupaia belangeri chinensis | reverse complement strand
CGGGGGGACCCGCAGGCATTCTCTCCAGCACCATCATCCTCCAGCCTTGAGGCTGCACAGGTCAGATCCAGGTCGAGTGGGTTAGGGTGGCTGAGGGGGGGACAGGGCTGAGGTCCTGAGGACAAGCACTCTCCACCACCTTGAGACAAGGGAGTGCTGGACATGGGCATGTTTCCACATTCACCTCTGGTCACCTTGGCTCTGAGGCCACCCTGGATCCAGCCACCACTTGCAGGAGGGGAGGCCTCCCAGCTCTTTCTTGACCCACAAGCCTGGGGCCCTCTGCAATGGTCAGCACACTGTCCTCCTGCAGGGACAGCCCTCCCCAGACCCACCGACTTGGCATGGGAGCTGCCTCTTCAGCCCCAGCGGCAGCCTCCCTGAGGCTACCCGGTTCTCAGTTCTAGAGGGCGCTAGACCCACCTGCTCAGGGCCTCCACGGAGCTGCCACCTGCCCAGGGAGCCTCTTCTGCTTCTTCCCAGGCTCTTTCCTCTCAGTCACTGCCTCAAGAGCCATCAAACGGCCCTCCCTCCCAGCTTGATAGCACCTCGGACAGTCGGGCATAAACCCCTCCTCCTGTTCAC
>NW_006188116.1:0-585 GCF_000334495.1 Tupaia belangeri chinensis | reverse complement strand
AAAAAAAAAAATTATTCATCCAGCAGAAAGATGGCTGAACAGAGGAGCCTGGTATAGTTCCTTATCATGACAAAGAAACAAAATGAAAGAGTAGGCATTTGATACTCACCTAATGTGATAGAGAAGAATGAGGTGCAATAGGTGTGGCAGAGGTGCCAAAGTGTACAGAGACACATTTTGGACTCATAAAAAAGGAATAGAAGCATCATGCATATACTATGCCATAATCCCAATCAGGAGCAGACCAGAGACAAAAGGGTTTCTTACAATGGAGAACAGATGAGCAAAACACCATTGATCCACTGAGGTCTTTGCTGAGGAAGGATTCTGTAGACCTCATATGCACTGGATCCAGCCTAGGGAACTGATGGGTAGTCCAAATCACTGCACAGACTGTGAGAAAGAGAGCATGGTCCATGTTTTGCTCCCAACCGTTAGACTGCTACAGTTCTGTACCATCTTGAGATTTCTCTCACCCAGGGAAGCTGAATCAGGTCCCTGGCCAGTGCCCAGCCTTTTATGTTGTTTGTCAGCAACTCAGAGTCAGCTCCAGCCAAATCCTGGCTGTGAACCTATCCAAAGCTA
>NW_006188115.1:0-585 GCF_000334495.1 Tupaia belangeri chinensis | reverse complement strand
AAAAAAAAAAAAGAAAAGAAAAAAGCGATAAAAGCAGAGTTGAAAGCAACTATTTCTAAGGTTAATCCAATAATATGATAAAAATTTAATGGAATGTAAGTAAAAACAAACTTGATTAAAGCAAAACTGAAACATAATAAACCATATAGAAAAATATGTTTGCTCAGATCAAATTCAGATCAAATATTAATTCTGAAGATATTCTTTGCTCTTATCAGGCAAGTATGCCAAATGCCACCTTTGGTTTCTGAGAAAATACAGTTGCTTCTTTAGTTTTACCTCAAGATTCCTGGCTAAATCAATTTTGAGCCTGATTAATATTCAGTTCTGAGTAACTCCCTGGTATGAATTGAGACAAAATTTGAAAACGTGGTGCTTGTTAAGAACTGCATGAACATGCCTCATTCTGTTCGAGATAGAACTATTTATTTGTTCTGGGTTTCCTGGACATGATCCAATCTATTTGCCTTGAAAAATATAAAACCAAATCAGCTTGGTTTCTTCTTTCTGCCATAGCTGTAGAACCTTAATTTTGGGATGGACTTTCCTGAAAGAACACTCCAAGACCAGGATTTTCGTGCACAT
>NW_006188114.1:0-585 GCF_000334495.1 Tupaia belangeri chinensis | reverse complement strand
GAACCTTGCAAAACAGGGTCTTTGAATCAAAATACCTGTATAAAAACAAAATATCATAATAACCATGGAAAGCAACACAGGCCCAACAGCTACATCATCACTTATAAATGCTAAAATAAAATGTGGCATCACCTCATGTAACGGAGCAATATACATAAATCTTTCTTTACCTAACATTAGACATACAGATACTGGGTAAATCACAAGATTTGATTGCTTTTTGTCCCTAGAAACAAACTAGCAAATCAAATAAAATATTGCATCTAACTTCTGGCCCTAATAAACCTAACAAAACCACCATGATGTCTGTGTCCATGTATCCCTTCTGTGACCGCCGTATTTAGAAAGGATCAACTTGAGGTATTCCTTCATCACACAGCAGCTGCCAATGAACACCCGTGTTCTCTGCCTCAGGCACTGCTGAAATCACCGCACACAGCCACTCGACAACCCCACTTGGCAGAAAGATGCAAAGTACTGCGGACACATTCAGACTGTCTAGATGAAAGTAAGACTTGAGACTTCTGAACTCTTGTGGAACAGATAATCCATCAATACTAAATGGATGACACTTTTGATGTCTAT
>NW_006188113.1:0-585 GCF_000334495.1 Tupaia belangeri chinensis | reverse complement strand
TATGTGCCCAAAGTCCCAAAAGGATGGAGAAATAGAGAGAAAGAATTGCTGCATGACCATTGCCCAGTGGGGAGTGCTTTCTGTCTCTCTCTGGAGACCGCACACACCCTCTGGCAAAAAACAAAAAAGGTAAACTTTACAAAGTTTTTATAGAAACATCAAGCCCATAGTAAATACTCAACAAGCAGTCAATACTGTGCTTGTGTCTATGTTGTTGTTTCCAAACACTGCGTGTGTGTTAACAGTTGTAGACTGGAGAAAAGACCCTCTGCTATAAATGCTCCAAAGACTTCTGTTTATTTATTCCTCTCTGTACCCCTAGCAATTAGACTACGTTTGATTCAAGCAATGGGTTTTCTGTAAGATTTTTTTATTTAACAGAATAAAACTGTGTTATTGAACCTAAAGCTATAATTCAGATGGTAGACATTTTCACTGAAAAGAGGAGGAGGCTGGTAGATACGAGATTATAGAAAAAGAAGCAGTGTCAAAGATGTGTGTCCAGAGTGGGCTATTAACTATTCAGAAGCTATTGCAGGTTGATGGACAACTCTGGGGTTTTCTGTTCCACCTGATGATAAAGCT
>NW_006188112.1:0-585 GCF_000334495.1 Tupaia belangeri chinensis | reverse complement strand
AGTGCCCTTATAAAGGAGGCCTGAGGGAGCTGGATTGCCCCTTCTATTACCTGAGGACACATAGATATTGCCTTTACATGAGAAATGGTCCTTTGCCAGACATGGAATCTGCAAATGACTTGATCTTGGACTTTTAGCCTCCTCCAGATCTAACAATAAATTTATACTGCTAATAAATTCCCAGTCTAAGATATATTGTTAAAGCAACCCCAAGAGTCTAAATTGCAGATATAATCATCTCACAGCTGCTAAGCAATAATAACAATCATTAATTTTTACAAGATGATAGGAATAAAGAATAATGATAACTAACAATTATCGATTCCTTCATTTGCATTAAACACTTAGTCCTATCAATCCTATTAGAAGGTACTATCATTGTGATCATTTTCCACATAAAAAAGTTATAATTCAGAGATATTAACAAATTCATGGCTATTGAGTAGAGAATCAAACAATAAAACCCAAGAACACTAATTCCTGAGAATGTAATCTTCATTATATCAAAAAGAGATACTTGGGGCCTGCTGATGGCATAGTGGTTAAGGGCTTTTGACTCTCACATGTCTGACTATGGTTCGAGTC
>NW_006188111.1:0-585 GCF_000334495.1 Tupaia belangeri chinensis | reverse complement strand
AGCTCTCCTGTCGGCTCCCAGCATGAGCCTCCAATGGGGAGCTGGGCAAAGATGGGTGGTCGCGAGCTGGGCTCTGATGGCCCAAGGCTCATGCCTGGAGCAGCCAGCTCCCAGCCCACGGGGGACTTCAGGCAGGGGGCCAGACCCAGTGCCCCATCCTTAAAGGCGTGCAGGGCCCCCATCAGGTAAAGGATCCACAATGACCCCTCCTCCCTGACCCCGCCTGAGGGCTGCAGGGAAAGCCTGCCCAGGGCCTTGTTTATTTTGGGAGAGTTTTAACTGGTTCGGCAAGGAAGTAAGGCTTGTTAAAAGGGATTTAACTGTGGGTCACCGCGAGTTTGAGGGGCTTAGGAGGAAAGAAAGAGAAGGGCTTTTTCCCTTCATCTTCCCCAGAGCAGGGGCCCCTTCCTCACAAAGGCGAGGCCCGGAGCAGGGACCTCAATGCCAGCCCAGCTGGAAGGAGCCCGTTAATAGGAAAAAGCTTAAGTCATTTATGGGAACCAGAGAAGGGTTTCTTAGTGGCAGAAAAGAAAGGTCTCCCAGAGCCCAGAGGGTCTTGGAGGCTGTGCTGAGAGGATTTCCTGG
>NW_006188110.1:0-585 GCF_000334495.1 Tupaia belangeri chinensis | reverse complement strand
TCTTTCTCTCTCTCTCTCATGAGCATGAGTGGCTTATAGCAAATTTAAGAATAATAAAGTTAAATTATTGTTTAAAAAAGAATTATATGGCATACATCTACTTAAGAATATTGCTTATTAAAGGGTCTTAGACATCTAAAGACTACAGAATTTATTATGTGGGTTGACACAAGATCAGCACATATTCCATTTGTCATTACAGGGAGTTAAACATATAAAAACAAGGACTACGTAGAGAAGTTTCTGAATAATAAAATTTAGGGATGAACTCACTGCCTAGAAGGGATTTGAAGAAGGGAATGACCAGACAAAGCAGGTTGTATTCTGGCGCAGCAGGATCAGGCTGGGAAACAGGCTGAGGGATGACCTAATTACCTGAATGACAAGAAAACAGCAGCCTAAAATGAAGAATTCAAGATCTGGCGAAGATTGAAGAAACAGGGTATGTCATCTTAAAGGAAATGAAGATGAGTCTAAACAGGAATTGGAAGATTAAGCAACTGAAGCAAGGCAGCAGTTGAGGTGGGTCGCTAAGAAGCCCAAGTGGAAAGTTCAAGGCTAGAGTCAAGCAAATTATTTATAGGT
>NW_006188109.1:0-585 GCF_000334495.1 Tupaia belangeri chinensis | reverse complement strand
CCTTAACCACAATGCTACCTGCTGGCCCCTAGAAAAAAAAATTTTATGTGGCACCCTGAGGACAGCTCAGGTGCAAGGAGACGAGATCCTCACTGGGCAAATGCAGGAGGCATCATGACTTACAAAAGCCTCATGCCCCTAAGGTGCAGTACTTCTTTCAACAACATCCTAAGAAGAGCTTTCAGTATCCCAAAAGGAATATATCTAAATTACACGAGTTGGCATATTCCATGAAGCCCAAAAACTATGGAGTCCCATGTCTAGTTCCCCGTCCTACCCACCTCCCTCCACACACCCTGTCCCAATGTAGCTTTCCAGTCCGATCATAAGCAATTTCCCCTAATAATGCAGTTGCTTTCTATAATTCAGGAACCATTTGCAAGGTCATAAGAAGGTTTGTATATACTGGTTTCACTATAGTTACCAGTATTGGTTCTTATGTTTATTCATTTATTAGCGACAGCTTTTTAAAATTTTAAAACTTGGATATTCTTGTTTATAATGAGCCAAAAACATTTTCTTCATCTATTTGCTTTGTAGTTGCATTTCTTCTGGCAGGTGGCATAATGGTTAACGTGCTGGACT
>NW_006188108.1:0-585 GCF_000334495.1 Tupaia belangeri chinensis | reverse complement strand
GAGAGAAGAAAAGTGAGAAATCACTCCCCTGCTAGGGGTAATGTCAGGCTGCAATTCTTTTTCCTCCAATTTCCTTTCTGTATTTTGTGCACACATGCACAAGCACTTAGCGTGATTTTCAATACAATGAGCATGGGACTCTAATCACAGTTGGTCATGTGGAAGTCCAGTGGGTTAACCGCTACACTACTTCCTGCTCCCCTCATTGATTTTCTTAACAGACAACAATTGGTGTTAGAATTTCACAAATGGCTAAAACATATTTAGTTGTTTATATTTATGAACGAATCTACAAAATTTGCATTATACATTACTAAAAATAATTTAGTTTCTGAAAAATGTCACTTATAGAAATGATGATTCAATGATTAATTTTTAACTAAACCCCTTATGCCTTTAAAGATAAACAAACAAGCAAAAAGTAAGTGTCTTGAAGTAATAAAAGTAATAAAAGCATATTTCTCACCATTGCAAGGTCTAATACATATTCTTGATCATTGCATGAAGCAATGCAGGGACCCAGGTTCATTTCAATTTGTGGCGTGCCATCAACATGGTGCATCTGAGGAAATAGTACTATTTCAT
>NW_006188107.1:0-585 GCF_000334495.1 Tupaia belangeri chinensis | reverse complement strand
GTTACCCTTATTTTCCAACACTGAGAACTAACTTGACCAAAGTCATACCTCATGAAAAGTAGATCCAAGATTTGAATCCAAACGGTGTGGTCTCTGACCCTAAACTCTTTATATTCATTGCTTTTCCATAGAGAGTTCTTAAAATATGTCTTGGCTGACATAGGAAAGAGAAGACCCTAAACTGACTGAAGCTAAATTCATTTACAGAAACTTGAGTGTAGACTAACTGACATGGTTTCTAAACATCTCTCCATAGATTCTAGACATCTTACAGAAAGTGTGGAGAGTCAGAATACATGTAGGCCCTGTGACAGTCATGATTAGAGCTCTAATTGCAGATGTCCACTTACTTCCCACATTTGAGCCTGTGTTCTACCTCATACTTCATGTGGATGTCCTCTTCCCAGTCCACTAACCTCTTCCATTCCACACAAGTTGCACTTTCCGTAAACCCTTAGTAGAATATCTTTCATATAAAAGACATTCACTAAAGCAATGATCATTTTTTTCCTGAGTTTTTGCCATATGACACATGTGTTAACTGGAGAGAGGTAGAGACAGAGGGAAAGTGAAAAAGCACCCCTG
>NW_006188106.1:0-585 GCF_000334495.1 Tupaia belangeri chinensis | reverse complement strand
TTCACCCTGAAACTTTAAGCATTAGGGGCATGTGGGGGCAAGCATTTTCATATGAATCTTCTATGAGCTGAAGATTTAGAAGGAAGAATAACAACATGCAGTTATACTCACTATAAAATATGAGCCTTTATCCTACAAGCAAGTAAACCTAACTCCCCAAAACATGCCACCCTCAATTCCATGATAATTCAGTAGTGAAAAGAAACAGAATTCTGAAGGTTTCTGTAACAAACTACTTAAAACAGAAGAAATGGTGAGACTCTTAGGGGAAAATAACATTACCTACTCTGTTTCTTCTTCATTATCTTTAAGGGCATAAGTGATAACATCTGCTTAGCAAAGAGATCAGGGACCATGGTACATTAATAAATTGCGGGGACAAAAACTTTTCTTAACTGTGGGCATAGATACGGCTAGCAGTCCTTCCTCCCACCTCTTCCTGACTAGCACTCTGGGTAACAGGCTCTTACCTTTCTACAAGCAATTCCACCTCCCAGAGAATGCTTCTCTATACTTCAAACCAAATCCTAACATTCTCCAAAGACACTCAGTAGTGACAATTAATGACCATTTTTGGGTTTTTTT
>NW_006188105.1:0-585 GCF_000334495.1 Tupaia belangeri chinensis | reverse complement strand
GTCCAGGACTCAAACCGTGGTGGGTCATGTGAGAAACCAGTGCCTACCCACCATATCACCTGCTGGCCCCAGTTATAACACATTTTACATACCTATTTATTAGTCCATTTGGATTGTTTATAATTTTTGACTGTGATAAATAGTATTGCTAAGAATGTTTATGTGCACATTTATGTATAGGTATATGTTTTAAATTTTATTAGATATTTATCTAGGAATGTTAATTGCTGGGTCATACGGTAATTCTATGTTTAACTTTTTAAGAAGCTGCCAAATTATTTTCCAAATTGACCACACCATTTTACATTCCCATCAGCAATGTATCGGGGTTGTAAATTCTCTGTATCCTGCCAACATTTGTTATTGTCCGTCTTTTTGATTATAGCCATTCTTGTGTGAAGTGGTATTGCATATGGTTTTGATTTGCATTTCTTGATGACTGATCATGGTGAGCATCTTTTTATGTGCCTGTTGGCCTTGGACAAGTATGTTTTCAAATTCTTTGTCCAGTTTTGATTTGGGATCTTTATCTTTTTATTGTCAAGTTGTAATAGCATATTTATATATATATATGTGTGTGTGTGT
>NW_006188104.1:0-585 GCF_000334495.1 Tupaia belangeri chinensis | reverse complement strand
TCTGCTGGTCCTGAATTCCACTATTTCTAATAAACTTCAATTGTCTGAAGCTTACATTCCTCCCAACAGGCGCACATCCTGGTCTGATGGGGGTGAAGGATTTTCTTCAATGGACACAACTAGTGAGTATTCCATGGGGGGAATAAATAAGACCACCATGGGTCTTGGAGGAATGCCATATTGTTAGTGCTCAGCTCTGAGTCCAGGAAGAGAGCTTTCGGCAGGCAGAATTTCTAGATATCCATTTGGGTTGGAGTCACAATAGAGGACCATGATATAGACACAGATATCAAGTGGATGAGTTGACTTGGCACTCTTTCTAGTCCCTGGACACACTTCTGTCACCCTGATAGCCACGGGCAAATGCGTGCTGTTGAAATCAGCACAAGCCGGTGTACAGTGAATAGAGGTTCCCTGGCCAACTCTGCCGTTCATTAACACGTGAATGATGCTGGATAGACCTTCTTCTGTCAGCACGTCTCATCTCTCCTTCAATGGTCTTGCTAGCTGTCAGTTCGTTTTTTGTTTGTTTGTTCTATTTTATTTTTATTATGATTATTTATACATTGAATCGCTATACATCAT
>NW_006188103.1:0-585 GCF_000334495.1 Tupaia belangeri chinensis | reverse complement strand
GCCCCCGATACCAAAGGAGTTTCAACTTCAAAGGAAGCCAGAGTGGTGGCACGGCTTTTTTGTCTGAAATTCAAGGTCACATGGAAGCAGCTCTCACCAGACACAAGAGACCCCTGAAGGAGGAAAAGGCGCTCAGACAAAGGTGTCACAGTATTTCATTGGTATGGTATTGTTCTCTTGACCTGTGGCAAGTGCAAAGCTATTGAGCTTAAAATAAAATACAATACTTATTTAAACAGCCTACTTATAGAAATTCCATCGAGGAAAGAGGCCCTATATTAGTTACTTTCAAATATTCATTTCTTTTGGTGAGCGTTTTAGATTGAGTGGCTCCCTGCAGGCAGACCTTGAATGAACTGTGACAAGGAGTTGTGTGAAGTGAGTTGTTCAGGAGCTTCTGGAATAACTAATTGGGGGTTGGGGTGGTCAGGGCTGGTCAGGAGGTAGGCCCCACAGGAAGAGCTATCAAGCAAAAGCTTATAAAGATCAACTTTGTCATAGTCTCTCTTGTGAGCTCTGGTAGGAAAATATCTCAGACGTGTCCTGGTGCAGAGCCGGAGTGTTATATCCCTGGAAATGCTGGTC
>NW_006188102.1:0-585 GCF_000334495.1 Tupaia belangeri chinensis | reverse complement strand
CTGACCCATCCTCTCTGCTCTAAACCCTGGTCAGGAGGCCTGGAGGGATTATGAACCCATGGGTGGGGTGGACGTGTCTGTGTGATGGTCTGAGGCTGCCTGTGTGTGACTGTGATTGTGTGTCTATTGTGTGACCATGTGTGTTTCTACATGTGCGCATGTACATGTTTGTGTGTATATGTGTGCAAATGCATGCATATAACAGTGTTTGTGCATGCATGTGCGCGCACACACATGCGTGCACGTGTGTAACGGTGTCTGCACACACATGTGTTAACAGTGTCCGTGCATGTGTGCATGCATGTGTATAACTGTGTGTATGTGTGGGCTATGTGTCTGTGCATGCATCTGTGTCCGTCTGTGTGTAGGGGTGGCATCGCTGGGGCAGGTATCAGGAGCAGGCTTACCTGTCCATGGCTAACTGCCAGTAGGTGGGTCTGGACACGGGCACCCAGTGGAGGTCTCCTCGGTAGTAGGAGGGGTCCACCCCTCCGAGCATCAGCACGCTGCCCTTCTCGTCCTTGCTGCGGGGCGGGAGGGAGAGGAAGGGCTCGGAAAAGTGGCAGCACTTTTCAAGCTCAGCGA
>NW_006188101.1:0-584 GCF_000334495.1 Tupaia belangeri chinensis | reverse complement strand
AGATTTTAAACTAAGTTAAGAAATGAAAGAAATAAGGACAAATGGGAAAATAAGATTTTTTGCATGTTAGCTTAAACTATTTAAAGAACGGCACTTCTAAGAGGAGTTTTGAGAATGATTGAAGTGAAAATCTGAAACTGACCCAGTTTGTGCACCCTTTAGGAATGGAAAGCAGCTCATGTATTACCCACCAGGAGATCCGTGCAGTCCCACGGAAGCCACCCACTGCCACTGACGCCAGTGCAGGCGAGGTGACTGACAGGATGCAGGGCAACAGCCGCCCCTTTGCTCAGAGCACACAGCTGCACGTGACCTGCTGAGGCTCGTGTTCTGCTTCTCGCAGTGTCCTCCTCGCTTCGACTGCGCTGTCCCCTGGCTCAGAGCTGACGGTGGGACCCTGCTACTGTAGCTCATGCTGGTCATCTGCCTTACGTGCACGTTTATTTCTGGGAACAAATCATTTTAATGAACGGCATGTTTCTGAAAGTCGGTGATAAATGTACTGGTTTGTAGAGGTGCCACGTCTCCGACTGCCCGGTCCCTGCAGCCAGCTCACGACCAGTCAGTAGACAGCTGTGGAGCCA
>NW_006188100.1:0-584 GCF_000334495.1 Tupaia belangeri chinensis | reverse complement strand
CTTGCTGGAACGGAGGGGCGATCCGGCCTTTGGTCACAGTCATTCAGCCATGATGGGCAGGAATTTCAGGGGTTTGGAATAGGCTAGGCTTTTTTAATGCTTGAAAACTCGTACCAGTATTCTCAGTGTGTGTGTTTCTGAAACCCTGATGCATCTTTGTTATTTACAAGAAATGCCTCTTCCTTAGGGGTGCTGGGATTTTTCCCTGATCCAGGATGATTGGCAAGAAGGAAGTTCTGGTTTTCAGCACTTGTTCTCGCTAATAAAATGGCAATTGTAGCCCTCGGACGTGGGGATTGGGGCGAGGTCACTGGGGTGCGGTCACTGTGGTTCGCGGCTGAGCTACGGTCAATCTTTGGTGGTGTCTAAGGTATTGGAGGAACTCCCAGCATGTCAGGATCAACTCGAGCATCACTAGTTACTGCTTTACTGAAAATGGGCAAGATCATTGCAGAGTGGATGAACATCCCAGATGGCAGAAAGATGGCTCTCTCGTGTTTGTGGTTCGATTCCTGGACATTCTGGGTTTTTTTAAAGAGATTTTTGTTATAACGCATGTGCGCTCACCAGAGAGACAAAGAGAG
>NW_006188099.1:0-584 GCF_000334495.1 Tupaia belangeri chinensis | reverse complement strand
TTCACTTTACAAGTTAAGTGATGTGTACTGATTTAAAGTATAAAATAAAAATTAAAAAATAAAATAAAAGCAAAAATTACCTTTCGATTTGATTCCACTGAATTTTGTCATGCCCTCTTTCATGTTCTGCCTCTATTTTCAGCAACATCGAAGCTTGTCTTCTGCTTACAAACTGATCTTCATTTTGTTTGGCTTTTTAATGCCATTTCTTTCTTGAGTCTCATTGCTTACTTTTAACCTCTTTCTTCTGCCTTGTGTTGGGTCAAACAACCTCCGGTACAAACAAGTTCCTGAAGACAGGTCTTCAGCTGTCTCCTCCCTTCCAACTGGACTCTGCTCTGGGCTGGGTGCAGGAGGCAGAGGGGTGGCAGCCAGGCTGTTCACACACAAATGTTAGGGATGCCTGACGGCTACAGCCCCCTGGAAAACACATAGATTGTTGAGGCTCTATTTTAATTTTCTTTCTTTTTTTAAAATTTGTTTCTTATTTTAATTCCACATTTTTTAATTGTATTTGTTTAGAGAGATTTTTGACATAGGACATGTGCACTCACCTTAGAGACAGAGAGAGACAGAAAGCAAGA
>NW_006188098.1:0-584 GCF_000334495.1 Tupaia belangeri chinensis | reverse complement strand
TTTGCTTCTCTTGGTCCTGCTGCATGTTGGTCAGTGGTGCACACGTGTGCCGGTGTTCTGTCCCTGGACCCACCCAGAAATTGCAGAGAACACAGTTCCTTGGTGACTTCACAGCCCAGCTGGGCCCGTGGCCAGCCCTGCCTGTCAGCATCCACCCAGGGCATCCTGCCTACGCTCTCCAGGTGCAGAACCTGCACGCCCCAGGCTTCGCACTGCCCTGTGCTCCCTTGTGACCCTGAGGATGCTTCCTGCTTGCTTGGTGCCTGTGACCAGGTGTGGCTGGGGCAAGCTGCTGAGTGGGCTGAGACACCCTCCCCAATGAGGTCTGCACAGGGGTCCCCCTCCCAGATGTGTCCTACTTGAGTCCCTCACCTTAGGGTTTTCTTCACACCTTTCTAGTTACCCTCCTTTCATAGCATAAGAATTCTATTAAACTTCCTTGGTTTAAATTACTGTGTGGTTTCTGTCTCCTGATTGGTCCTAACGAATTTGCCAAGCTCAGAGAAAAGGAGGCTAAGAGCAGTCCTGAGTCTGGGAGGGAGACAGAAAGTCACAAAGGAAAGGTACGACAGAGCATGGTGAGA
>NW_006188097.1:0-584 GCF_000334495.1 Tupaia belangeri chinensis | reverse complement strand
CTATCATGTCACACATATCCCTTGATATCTTGCTTAAAAACCTTCAATTGCTTCCCATTATGCTTAAATCCCAACTTCCTCACAGGATCTACATGTCCTGTTGACCTGACTCCTGCTTAGTTTTCTTCATCTTCGGCCACTCGCCCTCTTCCTTTGTCCAGGCCACACCATCCTCCTTCCGGTTTTGCCTGCCCTCAGGGATTTTCATACACATACACGCACAATGCTCCTCCTATTTGAGATGAAATGACCACTTCCTAAAGAAGGAACTGATCCTGCCCTGATACGAATCCTGTTCTCATATTAGTCTCTCACAGAACACCTCATACATTTTTTCATAATCTGTATCACAGTTTGCAATTAAGCTTTTCTTCTCACAATTGATATTCTCTCCTAGCAGACAGCAAGCTCCTTGAGGGAAAGATTGCAATCGTTTTGCTTTCCATCGTCTGTCTCTACTGTCTATCCCGGCACCCAGTGGGAGGTTTTGTAAGAATTTGTGGAATGCGTAAAAGAATGAATGAAACATAGTAGGGAAACGTCATGCATTCTTCTTCTCATGTTACCATAGACGATTGAGCGGG
>NW_006188096.1:0-584 GCF_000334495.1 Tupaia belangeri chinensis | reverse complement strand
CTTGCTCCTGGTCCCCTCACTCACCTCAAGCGGGTCAATGGGTGCATCCACCAGCATGCTGAACACGTGATTCACTGTGTCCAGGGGTTCTTGATCAATGAAGACGTCCTTTTGGTCGTCATTACCTACCTTATCAAATTCTCTCAGAACAACCTGCCAGGTGCACTTGTGGATGATGTCTTCGACCGCCCACAGCTTCCACGGCACCAATAACACCAATAGCAGAGGCCACAGGGCCCTCAGGACTTGGACTCTTGGCCATACAAGGCCAGCAGGAGACATGACTGGGCAGTGCCCAACGTGGCTCGAACCTGGAGAACGCCAGGGTCAATACCTGCGTTCAAGACGGCTCTAAGATACTGCCGTCTGGGACCCCACCTCACTTATGAGCTTCGCGCGGCCTCTGCTCCTGGCCCCTCTCTGGCTCTTGCTCCTGACCCCGCCCCTGCTTATATTGCCTCTCCCACCTGTGCTATTACTCCTGGTCCTGGCTCCATTGAAGCTCCCGGCCACACCCCCGCTCTTGATCCTGGCTAGGTCTCTGCTCTTCCTCCTGGCTCCGCCCCTGCTCTTGCTCCTGGCCC
>NW_006188095.1:0-584 GCF_000334495.1 Tupaia belangeri chinensis | reverse complement strand
TCCTGACAAAGCCGGCCCCCCCCACACCCTGCACCATCTGGCACCAACCCAAAGCAAGTGACTGGACTATGCTCCAGAGTGTGAGACTTTCAGCTCTTCCTACAAAGCCGAGTCGTCTTCTAGCTCTCCCCAACGTCCTGTTTCCGCAATCCTAGGCACCTGCACAGCAAGGCCACATTCAGCAGGGTGCAGAGAGCAGGAAACATTTGACAGGAGCCTGGCAACTCAGCACGGTCTCCCAGGACACAGAGGCATGGCCGAAGAGTCCCTGTAGTCTCCAGGCCCCAAAAGACCCAGGTGCAAGTCCTGCCTCTACCCCTGAGGGTGCACACCCTGGACACTGGATCCTTTACTCTGTGGCTTCCTCCCCATTTAAAGGTGTGTGGGGTGGGAGGGTCAAGGGGACTCAAAGAGACAGTGCACACGAGAACCAAATAGGCAGCCCTGCCGTGTATTTAATACCAGTGACGCCCAGCATCTCTGGGCACTACCCACAGGCAGCCTTCGGGCCACCTTGCAGGAAAGAAAAGCAGGACGCCTGACCCAAGGGACTGTTACAAACTGTCTCCTGGCGCCCTCCAAGC
>NW_006188094.1:0-584 GCF_000334495.1 Tupaia belangeri chinensis | reverse complement strand
GAGCTCTTCGCAGTTCATCTCCCGCCGGTTCCACCTTGGCTGTAACTCTCAGGACCCAGATATGGACTCTGACCATCTGTGTCCTTGACCCACACTGCCTTCAGGAGCTCTGGGAAGTGGGGAAATTCCCACTCTCCTACCACACTTCCTACCCATTCCAGTGCTGTTCCACTCTGTCAGATAAAAGCTTGCCCAACTAATAAAAAGTATGGTTTTCTTAAAGAAAAGATTCAAGTTAAAGACCACTTTAGCCTTCTCAAGTTGGCCATAGGGCATGTGCCCCAAAAATCTAAAAAACAACAAAAAGCCCCCAAAAGCTGCCTTGTTAACCCCATAAAGGGTGAGGGCACGGAAAGAGACCGTGTCTATTTCCTTCTTTCCTGCAACCACCAAATATTCCCAATGACCAGCTTTGACTGAGGATGAGCTGTGCGGGGCAAAGTGCATTGGAAACTGCTGTGAATTTGCACTCTGTATCCTAGCCTTGAATACTAACCAAGGATGCTTGCTGTTTAGGGTGAGAAAGCCAGGCAACCAAATCAGAAGACATCAAAACTGGGGGACCAGCAGATGGTATAATGGTT
>NW_006188093.1:0-584 GCF_000334495.1 Tupaia belangeri chinensis | reverse complement strand
AAAAAAATACAAACAGAAACAAAAGAACAGAAAACACCCTGGAAAGAGTTCGCTATGAGCTGTGTCCTGGGCGCCCTATGACTGGGCTATTTTGGCTTTGAGGCTCCTAGACAGGGCTTTCCGGAGTCTGTATCAGCTGCCAGTGGCCTGTCTCTGTCGCTCAGCAAGCAGGAGGAAGAGGACACAAACTGAACTGCCACATTCAGTTTTCCTCCAGCAGTACCAGCCCATTCCGCTAGACCAGGGAGTGTTCCCTGCGCAGGGAGCAGCTGCTGCCTTTTGGATTTGATATTGTATGTGACCCTTTCTGACCTAGCCACTTGCGTCCTTAGCACCAAAGGACTCCGGTGCCTTTTGGTCGCGTGACTGCATTGTCAGCAGATAGGAATCTGCTCCTCCCTGCATGTCGCCCAATGCTTGCTGCCCAGTGCTGATGTCTGAAAGACTTTCAAAATCCACACCGGGTGCCTCTTCAGCAGAAGATTAATCATGGCTCCTGCGAAGTAGTCATTTCAAGGTGAAAGAGAAACGAAGAGTTCCTATTGATAATTCGGCCTCCAGCAAACAAGCTAGTGTGATGACTA
>NW_006188092.1:0-584 GCF_000334495.1 Tupaia belangeri chinensis | reverse complement strand
GGGTCACATACAGAAAAAGAGCTAATTTTAGCATCTGCAGTTATGTTCTTAAAATGAAAAGGTTTCCAATATTAGATAACTACTTGTCTAGACTTACATTCCATTGCACTAGGAAATAATATGATGTAAGAATGAATTAATGCTATTATGACACTTTTAAATTTTAAAAAATTGATTTGAGAGATAAAGATGACATAATCCACCAATCAAGTGAAAATTTTAATCTTACAGGATTATTTTATTTATAATCACTGCAAGAAAAAGTATAAAGTACCTAAACAGGTCTTAATGTACATTTAGATTTTCAGAATTTCTACTTGGTGCAGCTAGGATGGTATCACAAGGCTAAAACATGGAAAAAGCCCTTCACAATGAATTGACTCCAAAAGTGTCTAGTAGTTGATGTGTCTCTATTTTGGAAAGACCTGAAACCTGAACTCTTCAGTATCTAGAAATCCTTTATAAAGACCAGGCCTAGCCCTGCCACAGTGACAGTGGCAGTGCATTGTTCTGTGATGCTAGAGCCATATGGAAGACTAGGGTTCAGTTCCGGAACTAACCTGTATATGCCAAGTGCATGCAAA
>NW_006188091.1:0-584 GCF_000334495.1 Tupaia belangeri chinensis | reverse complement strand
GTTCTGGAGGCTGGGAAGTCCAAGATCATGGACCGAGAAGATCAGTGTCACTTGCTTAGTTTCAAAGATAGCACCTTGTTCCCGCAGCAGAAAGGGGAAGTGGAGCTAGTACCAGCCTTTGGTATGGGCACTAATCCCATTCTGAGCCCCTTCAGGGTGGAGCCCTAGTGACTTGGTAACTTCCCAAAGGCCCCCCTCTTAATATGCTCACATGCGGTATTTGGCTCTGCCTGTGAATTGGGGGAAGCAGAACCACAGCAGAGAGTACAGGCTCTGTCTCCTGGGGTGGGGAGGGCTGCCTACCACCAGCTGTGCTTTGTCCCCTGGTTGGGCTATGTCACATGTCACAGGCACATTTGGGTTGGTGGGGTCCCCAGGCTCTGAAGTCCCCTGTCATCCCCAGTCAGAGGTGGCAGCAGCCCCAGGAGCGCACCGTGTGGCTGTGGCTGGGGCTGGGTGTGCCCCCGGAGCGTGCGGAGCAGGTCTGCTCCAGGTCACCGCTGCAGTGCGTATTCTGAGTATTTTCAGCTGCGTGTGCGCTGCAAGGACTTGGCCCGTGCGCTGCGTGTGCAGCTCATACTTGG
>NW_006188090.1:0-584 GCF_000334495.1 Tupaia belangeri chinensis | reverse complement strand
CCACCAGAATAGCAGGGGAGGCCCCCACCAATCAGGTAGAAAGAATGATTCGTCCTGGGGATCTTGGCCAGCCTCTCTGATCAGCCACCCCACAGCAGGCCTGGAGTGGTTATGGTGGCAGGGATAGAAGCTATGCGTGGGCCAAGCTCATGGGGTCTCTGTCACTAAGACAGATCTTGCGCTGCCAGCTGAGTGTGCAAACAGTCAGCAGTACAGACTCACACTGAGCCCTCGATGCCCCATTCCCGAAGGGCACTAGCTGGCCACTGGTGATATGTAAGGGTGGCAAGTCTCCCTGACCAGGATCCATACTATTCTGGATATATGCCTGCCTTCCCTGTCCACAGAGCTTCCACCAGTACTATCGCTGGGGGATGGATGAAAGGCTTGTTTTCTTGGCATAATACACCCCATGTGACATTGTCTCAAACCAAGAATTCCAAGTTACTGAAGGAAGTGATCCAAAAAGCACATGGCCATGAAACCCATTAGTCTTATTACCTACCCCATCACCCCAAAGCAGCCAGCCTGGGACAGTGGGGAAAGGGCCTGTTGCAGGGATAGTACCCGGAATGCAATGCGTA
>NW_006188089.1:0-584 GCF_000334495.1 Tupaia belangeri chinensis | reverse complement strand
TGCACCGTCTGCTGGTCTCAACAGTTCAGCTAATTTCTAATTTCATTTTCAGTGTTGAACAGCTAAATGGATTTTCCTTCAGCATTCAACACAGGATTTGAGTACCTACTATGAGTCAGGTAGACACGCTGCCAAGTTACTAAGGATGAGGGCAGGAGAAGACAAAGACGTTATAGTATGATGTGGTAATAGCTCTAATTGTGTCTGTCTGGGGACAGAGGAGGGAGATGAGGGGAGGTGGAGAAAGAAGGGTATACTGAAGAAGGGACAATGGGGTAGGATAAATAAGATTGTTGTATGGTCTAGGGTAGAGGAGATTTCAAGGAGAGGCCCAGCATGTGCGAAGGTGTAGAAGCTTGAAAAGAACTCTCAAGGTTGTGGACTGGCAAATAATCTCATGTGGCCAAACCGTAAGGGGAGGGTGGGGAAATACGACTGCACAGGTGGCCCGAGGGTATATCGCGAAGAGAAGCCTTGTGCCCAGTGCTAGGGTTTTACGTAATGAGAAGCACAGGAATTTCACAAGGGTAACTTTGAGCAGTCTGAAAGATGGCTTAGAGGGAACAGAGACTAAAGGGAGGGAG
>NW_006188088.1:0-584 GCF_000334495.1 Tupaia belangeri chinensis | reverse complement strand
TCTCTCTCTCTCTACTGGAGTAAATAAATAAATAAGTAAACAAATAGATAAATATAGGTAATCATAATAATGATAAAACCTTCCTCAGCAAACACAACCAGGATGTCACCGATCTGGCATGAGTCAAGGATGGAGGCATCACATCCTTTCCACTGAGAATTACTAACCAATCTCTTTCGAGATCTCTGTTCTTGCTCCAAACATCAGCATTCAGTGTCTGTACAACTTACTAAAGCTGGTTCTCCTTTTCCGCCCTTCATTCATGAAATCATTTGAGACACTGTCTCTAGAGTGTCTCAGATCACAGATACAATTGTTTAAGAAGTCCATGGGAAATGCATATTATAAAAGAACTATGTATGGATTTCAAAGTTTTTTGAACTTGCTCACCAAAGAGAGACAGAGAGAGGAGAAGAGAAAACACACCCCATGGGGAGTGGTCAAGCTCTTCCCTCTCTTTCACCTCTCCTCCCTTTCAGGAGTTTGGGTACACAGGCACATACACCTGGAGTGTTTCTCGAGCCATTGGTTCCTGACCTTGAACTGTACAGTCAGCCCTGAAATATCTGGCTGCCTTAACCATC
>NW_006188087.1:0-584 GCF_000334495.1 Tupaia belangeri chinensis | reverse complement strand
GGGATCCAGCCGCCTTAACCTCTACGCCATCAGCCGGCCTTTTATTCTTATCTCAGCTATTTCTCAGTAAGTATGTACTGGGCTGAATGGAATCCGTGAGTGACTTGTCACTAATACCCTAGGCAGTCCCTGCTTCCTACATGCAGGTGATGCTAAGCTCGGGGCTGGAGACGCAGGATCCAGCTCTGAGTTGTTGCTAGGGGAGAGGGCTTTCGCCGCTGTAACAATAAAGTGGGCCCTCCGCCCACCCTGTCCCAGGCTGATGTGAATGAGAAGTGGCCCTGGTGTGGGGAGAGTCCCGATGTGTGTGAGCTGGGCACTGAGCAGGGCGTGGGGGAAGGCGGCCAGGCATGGGAATGGCTGCCCACAAGAGGACGTCAGAAATGCTGTGAGACACTATAGGCATGGTGGTGTAGGAGCACCGAGAAGCGGGGGACTCACTCTGCCTGTGAGACTGAGGAAAAGCCCCTCAGAGGAGGTGACCCACAACGGGCCCTGAGGCAGCTGTGCTTACAGTCAAGAGTGAGAACACTTAGAGAGCAAGGAGGTATGCCAGCCAGCAACTCCTCCAGGAAGCCTTCCCT
>NW_006188086.1:0-584 GCF_000334495.1 Tupaia belangeri chinensis | reverse complement strand
AAAAAAAACAGAGGTTAAAAATAATAGCAATAAGTTTTGGGTTAAAACCACCCCTTGTTCTTCCTGAAACAGGGAAAAGGAGCTTGGCTCCTAATGTGGGGCAGCCCCAGCTCTCCTAGATTGGCCCCAGGCCACAGCCCTGGAGGTCCCTCCTCCCTCCCCCTCCTTCCTCTCCAAACTGCCCTGCTGGCCTGAGGAGCTGCCCTCCCAGTGCACAGATGGGTTACTCCCACTCCCGCTCCGCTCCTCACCGCCCAGGGGTCAACTCTTGGTCCTGAGAGCGAGAGCGCATTCCCGTCACAGGTGCAGATACCAGGGCACACCCAGGTAGTCATTCACATGCTCAGCCTGCAGCCAGCACCCTCCCCACCCCGGGGTAGGGCTCCAGAGGGGCCTGGGTGTTGGCCGGTCTCACTCAGAGCAAGGGAGGGAAGGGAGACTGAAACAGGGCCGGAGAGGGGCACGGGCGTCTCCAACCACAGCCGTCCAGCCCCTCGGGGTCACGTCTTACGGTGGGCCTGCAACATTTTTCTCTTTCTTGTAAAGAAACCGCACAGCGCTGCACAGGACTGGCATTCCTCAGA
>NW_006188085.1:0-584 GCF_000334495.1 Tupaia belangeri chinensis | reverse complement strand
CTCCAGTGTGCCTGACCCAAACAAGATCCATGTGATCTGGGGCACCAGTAAGGTGAGCCTTAGCTGTCTGTCCTTAGGCACGAAGGTAAGGGGAGCCAGAAATAGAAAGCAAACCAGGTGTTCCATTTTCTGCATCTCTCCCCCTAGGATTTTGGCATCTCTGGCTTCCGCTTTGGTGTTCTGTACACCCACAACAAGGACGTGGCCTCCGCTGTGAGGGCCTTTGGCTACCTCCACAGTACCTCTGGCGTCACTCAGTACAAGCTGTGTCGCCTGCTCCAGGACAGAGGTACGGAGCTGCATCCTAGGCCAGCATCTTGGCCAGACCTCAGGGCCATGAGGAATTTCTGGATTTGCTTGGGCCATCGACATGTTCTCAGAACACTGAGACCCTGTCCACTCTCTCACATGGAACCATGGCATCCGTGACGTTTGAGGGAAGGTGGGACACAGCTTAGATGGTGTGGTAGACTGCAGACTGAGATGCAGGTGCTGTTCTAAAATGTCGGATGGGCTGTAGCTTCGGGATGTCTGGTGATCCATTCTCTGCCTAGAAAGAGGAGGGAACCAGCAGTTAGCGTAAT
>NW_006188084.1:0-584 GCF_000334495.1 Tupaia belangeri chinensis | reverse complement strand
GATTCCGGTATTCCCTGAGGGCCAAGTGGGTGCTCACAGAAGCTAAGTGGACAACTCAGTGTCTCCCCAAGTCATGTAAGGATAAAGGGGAGCTAAGAACAGGAGTGGTCCTTGGGGCTAATAGCCTCTCTTGGAGACCAATGGATGGTGACAAAATGGGGTGGGGGAGAAGATTCTAGCCCAGTGAGTTTAATACTGAATTTACCTTGAATCTGCAAGGACTTGCCATCCTCGAAATATACAGCAGGAGGAAGAAGTAATTAGGTGTCTTTTTACAGCTCTCTATAACGGCTATGAATTCATAGGAACACCATAGAGAGAATTCTTTTTATGTCCCGGCATATATCTTTCAGCGCGAAGCAGAACTAGCATTTATCCTGAATAGAGATCTTAGTTACTTCTTCCCAGCACTGTGCAAACATCGTCTGGCAGACAGCAAAATGAGAGGGAAAGACAGTCACGGGTCTGCTAATTTGTACCTACATGGACAAAGCCCAACAACTCCTGGCATTGACTTCTGTTTCCTCCCCATTCTCTCCCCAATTAAGATACAGACTAGGTGGGAAGATTCATCGGACTGAGAA
>NW_006188083.1:0-584 GCF_000334495.1 Tupaia belangeri chinensis | reverse complement strand
TGGTTAAAGATGGCGGAGCGCGGTTACAGCTTTTCGCTGACTACATTCAGGTATGGGAAGGGGTCCTCAATGTCCTCCGGCCAGCTGAGGTTGCAGGAGCTCCGCCGACTTCATTCTTTTTGTGTTGGATTCTGGCTTGGTGCTTCTGGAGGGTCCAGTAGGGACTGGAGGTGGGAATGCGGCTTTGCAAAGTCATTTGCCGGGCCAGTCTGGGGTCCGGGGAACAGCGGTGCCCGGTGGCCGCGGGAGGGTCGGGGGATCCGGGCGGAACTTGGGGCTGCAGGACAGGGAGAGCCCTAGCCAGGCATTCGCTTCCACTTTGGAGATTAGAAAAGAAGGCAGTTTTCTGTTCAGAATTTAGGATTTCTTTCTCGGTCCACGTAGGCCTGATGTGAAAGCCTCTGAAACTCGGGATCGTGATGAAATACGTGGTGTCTGTCTCTTTTCTCGGGGAACTTCGACTTCACGGTTACTTAGGTCTATGTCTGTGCCTCCGTTTGGCACGAGTGTCTTTCTAAACCTCCAGCTTTCGGTTTCATCAACGCCCTGTTAGCAGCGTTAGGACTGAAATATAAAAGTACTCT
>NW_006188082.1:0-584 GCF_000334495.1 Tupaia belangeri chinensis | reverse complement strand
CAGCCACTCAGGAGGCTGAGGCAGGAGGGTCGCGAGCCAGAACCCACACTGAGTAACCAGGAGGGGCAGCGATAGAGTGAGTCCTTGACACTATAACCTGCAAGTTCCTTGCTCATTTGTTCGTGATGACACCTCCTAAGCGTCAGAGTCCCCTCTCCGTGGTCCCGTACCTGGTATAACGCTGGCCACATGTCATAACCTTTAAGTAACTCGTCTCTGCAAGGTGACTTAAAGTGCTGGAGTGTGGGACAATCCCCCACACCCAGTGTCTCTCCTTTGCCTGTTGCCAGAAATGTTACCATTAGTGACTCATTTCTCCCTTGAAACTGTTGCCCCGTCCAGGTTCTTCTAAAATGCATGCCCCTAGAGCATCCTCTCCAGGAAGACTCTTGAGCCCCAGTTCCTGGGCCGCTCGTGTGCCTAGGAGATCACGGCTGTTGTGGATATCCAGGGCTCTGGTGCAGGTGTTTGAGGAAAAGGCAGGGAAGGCACATTTATCACCACAAGGTGGTGGCTTGTGTGTGCCTGCAGGGTGCCTAGGACCACAGGAACCACCCCTGCCCTGGACTAAGGATTTTTTTTTT
>NW_006188081.1:0-584 GCF_000334495.1 Tupaia belangeri chinensis | reverse complement strand
TTTCTTTCACCATTGTCTACAGCCAGTGAGCAGCCTGAGGCTGATGTGGGGAGTGGGAAGGTGCACGTAGCTGTGCATAGCTCGGGCAGCTGAGCCTTCCTCAGCTTCTGACCAAGTGTTCTGGAAAGTTCCCCCTGCTGTGATTTCCAAGCTGCCAGGTGAGAACTCTGCACCGCCTGCCCTGTGGGATCCAGTTCTCCAACCTCTACACCACCGCTGGCCCAGCTTGTTCCTTTCTATACCGCTAGTCTTGATAAATCATTGTTAATTTTCTTGGACTTATGATTTCTGTATTTATTTGGGTAAATTAAGCTGAGGTTATATTATTTTCCTTGAAGTTTTATTTAGTGAAACTTAATTCTTTAGAGAGAGTATGTTTTTTATATTACTTAATTCCAATTATCCTCATACCTCACTAATTTCCAGCTTCCTACAGGAAATTCTCTTAATTAGTTTACATAATACTTTTCTTTGGCTTGTTTCTTTACATTTTTGCCATAGGGTATATGTCATTGCTAAAGAGAAACAGAGGAAGAGGGAGAGTGAGAAATAGTTCCCCAGGGAAGATGGCCATGCTGCAATCC
>NW_006188080.1:0-584 GCF_000334495.1 Tupaia belangeri chinensis | reverse complement strand
ACACACACACACTAAAGTAGGAAGAATAAAATATAACTATTCCCAAAACTTGATATAAAATTTTTAAATCCTACTTAGGGAGTGGTAAAAATAGCCCATCTCAGAGTCTATTTTATTTCTTTTCAAAGCTAAAAAAACCAAACCTGACTGTTCCGGGATGAGTAGGAATGCAGGACTTTATTTCTTATTACGGCGTGTTTATATTAGTGGAAAAATAAGTCTAGCATATAGACATTTAGGGCACTACATCTGCATCGTGTTACATTTCCTAAACACAAGCACAAATAAGTCTTGCATAGTGTCCGAGTGCGTATTTATAGATAACGAAGGTATTGTATTTCTGCCCTCTACTATCTTTCTTCATTTTCCATTTCTGGGACCCCATTTCTGTTGCTGTGCTTTAACCCAGGCCTTCTCTTTGGATTAACCTTCTCCCTCGATCTTGGCAGCATCCTTCCCTTTTCCAAGGATGTCGGTGTGTTCATGGAGCTCTGCCCCCGCCGCTCCTGTTCATTAAGCCACTAGTTGCTGGAAGGCGTCTTGGCATCACTGCGGCACAGTGCCGAAGCTGAAATTCCACAGCG
>NW_006188079.1:0-583 GCF_000334495.1 Tupaia belangeri chinensis | reverse complement strand
TCCAGGGACTGGAAGAACTCGGTGGGCTGATAGGGAGAAGAGGTGAGAGGAACAGGCAATGAAACGTTTGTAGCAGAAGGCTCCAGGAAAGGGTTTTAGACAGGAGGGCGGTCAGGAGACACCCAGGAACTCTCACTTAATAATCAGTCCCTAGGAGAAATGGCTTTGGAGGAGAAAAGAACAGGCATGGGACACCAACCTTTCCATTTTCCAGCACGAGAGAAATGAAACAAAACAACATTGTCCCAACTGAAACTTTAAGGGTGAGTTTGTTTTTTCTCTGCATAGGCCATTCAGCCCTCACAAAGCAGGTTTAACAGTTTCCTCGTTTTTCTGAAGACCTAGACCAGGTCGCAGGGCGGTGAACTGCGGTGGGGAGGCTAGCGCCAGAGTTAGTGGTATTCAAAGGCGCTACGCAGGCCCCATATCACAGGGCAACCCTGAGAACGGCTTCGCGGCTTGTGCGTGGTGGCGAAAAGGCAGGGTAACTGTCGTCGGATAAGAGCCCGCATCTCATCTCTAACCAAATTTGCCCTAATCCGCACTTCCTAGCCCCAGGCTCCCATCCCAGCCTGGCCCCTCC
>NW_006188078.1:0-583 GCF_000334495.1 Tupaia belangeri chinensis | reverse complement strand
CCATTACGCTAACTGCTGGTCCCTAAATAGTGGTATTTTGAAACCAACTAGGAGAGAGACAGGTGTGTGGAGCATTTCCCAGTCCCTCCTTAATCACATCAGAGGCTTCAACTCTTGCACAAGCAACTCTCAATGACACCACCCCTCAATACTACACGAGGAGCGTCTTCACAGATACCACCGCAAATGCCGTACTATGCTGAAATCTGCAGAAAACACTACTCCTTCATGGATCTCAAAATACCCCTAGGCCAGTCAGTGAAAACCAGAGGTAAGCCAGTCCTGTTTCAGAATTTGTCCTTGGACAATGGGAAACAGCAGTGTCCTGATAACCACTGGGGGTGTGGCTGAGAGATGGGAGAACAAGCAGAGCGATTGCTCAGTGACCACCTTGAGACGGATCCAAACCAGCCAAGAGGAGCCAGATACAAGGACACAAAGAGCCCCACATTCGGGTTGGTTCAAACTGGGTGGCAGCAAGGAGATGAGGGTGTCAGAATCACAGAGAACCAGAGTGCTGGTTAGGAGTAATTGGTGGGGCAGAGGAGGGCAGCTCAGCACTGATGCTGGTGAGGAGTCCAGA
>NW_006188077.1:0-583 GCF_000334495.1 Tupaia belangeri chinensis | reverse complement strand
TTCCTCTGCTGTGCAGAAGTGTTTAGTTTAATATAGCTCCATTTGATTATTATTTTTCTTTTATTGCCTGTGATTTTAATGTTTTATATAAAACCTTTTTGTCTAGACCAATGTCATTAAGTGTTCCTGATACACCTTCTGTTGGTATTTTCCTAGTTTCATATTTTATATCTAAGTATTTAAGTATTTGGAGTTGAGTTTTGTATATGCAGATAGATATCAATTTAGTTTTATTCTTCACCACATAGTTGTCTAGTTATCCCAGCACCAAATAGATGTTCTTGGTGACATTGTCAAAAGTCATCTGACTATATATGCATGGATTTTGTTTGGGTTTCTCTGTTCTGTTTCACTGGTCTATGTGTCTAGTAACTTGACAGTACAAAGCTGTTTTAGTTCCTATAACTTTAAATTTTATGATTTTTACTCCTACTTTTGTGAAGAATATCATGATATTATGATAGATAGTGCATTGTGCAGATCATTTTTAGTAGAATGAACATGATAACTGTGATTTTTCTAGCCCATAAACATCATTTTTGTGTCTCTTCCATTTATTTAATCAGTATTTTATTGTTTTTAT
>NW_006188076.1:0-583 GCF_000334495.1 Tupaia belangeri chinensis | reverse complement strand
TCTGGTGAACACACACACCCTACAGCAAAATGTCTTAGGAAAAAAATTAAAAAAGGTAGAGACATGAAGAAAACTTGGCCCCTGCCCTCAAAACCCTTACACTCCAGTGAAAGAGAGAGGCCTACACATAGGCCGTGTAGGTACCACGCCTGTGCTGTGATGAAGTATGGTCAGAGTGCCCAGGAAGCGCGCAGGGACAAAGGGCGTGACCTGGGAGCTGAAGGTACCTTTCTGAGGAAGGGGTTGTCTTGGTTGAGTCTTTAAAGACCACTACATTTCCCAGAATTCCCTTTCCTGCTTGGTTCTGGGTTCGGTTTGGCCGAATTCGTGTGAGGTCCGGAAGGCGGAAGAGTCGCGGCCGCCATGTTGACACTCCTTACGTGGTCGACTTAGGGCCAAATGTGGGAGATCTCGCTTGTCCCCCTCCCTGTCTGCATGAGGCAGCATCCAGCCTACGGCACCTTCAACTTGCACCTGACTTCCTCCTTCACTTCTCTGACTCCTGGGCCAGCGGTGTGTTTGGCTCAGTGAGGAAAGGCCCCAGCTTCCCCCTCAGTGATTCTGAAGCTAGAGGTGAGTGACC
>NW_006188075.1:0-583 GCF_000334495.1 Tupaia belangeri chinensis | reverse complement strand
CCTGAGTGCCTCTCATGATGACTGCTGCTGAGACTTTGGACTAGAGACTTTCCACATGAGGTCATATATTTGCTACTTTGCAATTGTGATATTAACTGAAGCCCCACACCCCTGTAACTAAAAGAAAAATATAATCTGGAAACTTGCAAGTCTTGGGAAACACTCTAAGGGGCATAGCAGTGCCACGACACTCCCATAAGAAAATAGAAATGGATTGTTTAGGATTGTGCTACTAGGAGAATGCAAGAAGGGGACCTCCTAGGCAGGGAGCCTCTTCCTCTAAGACTGACTCCAGATCTGCTGAGGAGCTGCTGGACTCCACAGTACACTGTAAACCCCTTAGAGGAGAGAGGGTCTCTTTAGCAGAAAGCTTAGTTATTGAAGCTAGGTTGTGGAGTATTTCAGTTTGGCGGTCCAGTACAAAAGGCATGGGGGAACAGTAGTCCTGGAAACGAAGGGGGCTGGTCTAATGCCCACTTCTCTGTCTCATTCCCCGTATTGTGTGACATGAACACACAGTAATGAGTGGCCACATACTGGGCTGCAAATCATAAAGAAATCACCACTGGGAATAAAGGAGATG
>NW_006188074.1:0-583 GCF_000334495.1 Tupaia belangeri chinensis | reverse complement strand
TCCCTTACAATGAGTCCGTTTTCCCAAATCACTTTCAAAGGAAATTGACTTCCTGACAAGATATTAACATACTAATTAACTAATGGTATTAGCTCAGCCCTAAAACATGGCGACACGCTGTGTATCACAGTATTCCCACTTGGTAACGCTGAAGGCAAGTTCCTCCCAACCTGAAACCTGAACCCTGGTAACTTACAAGCTTTTCATTTTTACCCCCGGAGTATGTTCCCTTACCCAATCTGTCAGCTGACTACTTCCTGGGCACCTCTGCCTGACGACACTTCGCTCTCATCTTGGTCGCAGTAACACCACACGGTGCCTGACACGACCAGCGTCGCCCTGGCCAGCGGTCTTTGCCTCACTCTGCCTAACTCTCAGGCTGGTGTCCTTCCTCTGGACTCCACGGCACCCTGCAGATGCCCACAACAGGAGTCTCTGCATCGCAATCATGTATGTAGTCCTTCCTCCCCTAGAGAGAGAACACAGGAGCCACATGGTCGGCCTCTTCTATAATGACCACAGTGCCAGGACAGCGCCAAGACACGGTCCGTCTGCTCGGTAGACCAGAACTACCAAGCAAGTC
>NW_006188073.1:0-583 GCF_000334495.1 Tupaia belangeri chinensis | reverse complement strand
CCACCATACCACCTGCCAGCCCACTATGCAGATTTTATAACAGGTGCTAATTTGTACCCCAAATAATAAATAAAATTATACTAGGTCATAAAATTTACTTTTGCTTAAAAGGTTCTGTTATTACACCTCTATTTAGTATTCCTCTAAGGTAATTAATGTCATCATTTCTTTTTTCTGGAAATTATTTTTTTATTTACTCCAGTATGATACCTGTATATATGCTCATCTTTACTTTAATATTTGATTCATAAAATATGTGTTTTATGCCATCTGTTATATTATTTTTATTTCTTAGGATTTTTTTTAATGTATTTTTCAGAGGTCTATGGATAAGAGCCCAGAACCTTCCCACACAGGTCTCACAGACAGTCACATCTAGTCCTGCAAGTTATGTCTTGAAAATAATAAAACAAATGAGATAGATAATGCTACTCTGATATGAATGTGTCCCCAAAATTTGTGTCAGAACTTAATGGGCGGGCTAGCCCATGACATGGCAGTTCAGGCAGCTGGATCCCACACGGCTGTCCTGCATGCTGAATGTGAATGTATGTGTGCCCAAAATTCCTAAAGAAGGAAGAAG
>NW_006188072.1:0-583 GCF_000334495.1 Tupaia belangeri chinensis | reverse complement strand
ATACCCACCACAATGACAAAAATAAAAAAGACACAATACCAAGTCTGAAGTAACAAAAACTCCCAATCATTACAGGGGGGAATGTCAAAAGGTATAGCCACTTCAGATACACTTTGAAAATTTCTCATAAAATTAAACATATACTTGCCATATTAACCAGCAATTTCCTCCTTGGTATCTACTTAAGAGAAATAAAAGCTTAAGCCCACACAAGTATTCACGTACAAATATCCATTACATGGGCCAGTCTGGTGTGGTGGTTAAAGTGACTGGATCCCAATGCCCGGGCTGACCACCTGGTTCAAGTTCCAGGTCCAATGGCTTGAAAGATACACATGCATGCACGTGTGTACAAATGTGAGTGTGTGTGTATGTGTGTGCACAAAATTCCAAAGAAAGGAGAGGTGGACCAGAAAGAATTGTGGTGTAATCACATCCCATGTAGGGGGTGCTTTCTCACTTTCCATATCTCTTGGTCTCTGGAGAGTACACCTTCCCTCTGACAAATTAAAAAACAAAAATCAATGTTCTCTCTCTTATAAATTAATCAATTGATTAAAATAAGTAATCATATATATATATA